>NC_091176.1:9847162-9987162 GCF_040958095.1 Procambarus clarkii | reverse complement strand
TGGTGGGTCTGGTGGTAGTGGTGGTGGTAGTGGTGGTGGTGGGTCTGTAAGTGCCTCTTGACTATCATCTCCAGTGCTGAGTGTTTATCCAACACTTATTATTCACAATATAAGACACTCTGAATACATCATTATCTTTATCTAGAGATCAAAGTATCTACTTATAAGCAACTATTTCCCACATTTTAAGTAATCTGTAATTTCGCCCATATTAAGCAGCAATTGTACTTACCAAAGAACTCCTCCTACACACCCACCCACCTACACCCCCACCCACCTACCCCCCACCTACACACCCACCCACCTACCCCCCACCCACCTACACACCCACCCACATACACCACACCTACACACCCACACACCTACACCACACCTACACACCCACACACCTACACCACACCTACACAACCACCCACCTACATACCCACACACCTACACCCCACCTACACACCCACCCTCCTACACCCCACCTACATACCCTCCCACCTACACCCCACCTACACCCCACCCACCTGCACACCCACCCACCTACACCCCACCTACACACCCACCCACCTACACCCCACCTACACACCCACCCACCTACACCCCACCTACACCCCACCTACACTCCCACCCACCTTCACCCCACCTACACACCCACCCACCTACCCCCCATCCACCTACACGCCCACCCACCTACACGCCCACCCACCTACACCCCACCCACCTACACCCCACCCACCTACCTCTACATCCAGAAGGCACTAGATGTAGAGGTGACTACCGCAATTATGTTGTAGAATAAGCGTGTGAGGTGGTTGATGAGAGTGCCTCATGCAGGTACTCACCGTCCTCACACCTCACGCCCTGCCTCCCCACCCTCCGGGGACGGTGTGGGAGGCCTGGCACCTCCTCGGGGGAGTGGCTGAGGTCCCCGTGTGTCTCTGATGCACTCAGGGGTTAAGTGTTGACCTCGATACGGGGACTAGAGGAGCGGGTGGGAGATCAGAGGCTTCTCTCCTTCCTTCCCAGAGAGAGAGAGAGAGAGAGAGAGAGAGAGAGAGAGAGAGAGAGAGAGAGAGAGAGAGAGAGAGAGAGAGAGAGAGAGAGAGAGAGAGAGAGAGAGAGAGAGAGAGAGAGAGAGAGAGAGAGAGAGAGAGAGAGAGAGAGAGAGAGAGAGAGAGAGAGAGAGAGAGAGAGAGAGAGAGAGAGAGAGAGAGAGAGAGAGAGAGAGAGAGAGAGAGAGAGAGAGAGAGAAGAGAGAGAGAGAGACAGAGACACAGAGAGAGAGAGACAGGAGAGAGAGAGAGAGAGAGGTAAAGAGGGAGACGTAAGAGAGAAGGGCAGCAGCAGCCTTTGACGTTCACTGTGAAAATAACATGTTTACGCCATTTACAGATCCACTCAGATATTACATTTTTTTTTTTACTGTCGTGACAATAACTGTTCTGAGTGTATGGGAACTCACCTATTGGTACTCACCAAAGAGTTGACTGTGGGGGGAGGGGGGGTGGGAGCTTGAGGCACTGGCTCCTGGCTCTTAGCTTTGTGTGTGTATGGGGAGGGGGAAGAGAGTCCCTCCCCCCCACACAACCAACCACTCCCCCGCCCCCAAATAGGTTTTTTCCAAGCTTGTACAGGGATCCATGTGTGTGTGTGGGGCAGTAATAAATGTATTGCAACAGTCTTATATAGTAAGCAGTCCTCCTTTCTTGTCCCAGTCATTCGCTCACTGAACTCTAGTAGGTTGGTTATACATGTCTTCCCTTCTATGAACCGGCTGTTTTTCGTCGTGCTTATACAATTGATTTATATAATATCCAGTTGTTTCTAAGTCCCATTCAGTGGTTATAACCATTAGTTAAATTGAACAGACCTTTCTATCTTCTGATTCTGCATTGTTATACATTATCGCAATTAACCGAATAGTCTATCTGAAATATTATATACTTACAAATTTAATTTAGATATTTTAAATTTAAGATATAAAATCCACAGGCAGGAGCCGTGGTGAGGATTCGAACTTGTGCATTAATATACATATATCTTTAAAATGTATAGTATATTACCATAATATACTCATATTACCTTCTGTGTGTATGCCTTTGACGTCAGACTCACTAACTCCCGTCATCCTCAGACTTGCATTATATTGTGTAACATTTAGACAGTGTCAGATAGTATACCCGATCGTCCAGGCTGTGATTCATACATCAGGCTGCGAGCAGCCGCGTCCAACAGCCTGGTTGACCAGTCCAGCAACGAGGAGGCCTGGTCGAGGACCGGGCCCGCGGGGACGTTGAGCCCCGAAATCATCGCGAGGTATCTCTCTTTCTCTCTCAATATTCTGGCAGCAGGAGTAGTAGCGTGTGGAGGTGGCTCACAGGTCAGGGGCAGTGTGTGGTGGCTCACAGGTCAGGGGCAGTGTGTGGTGGCTCACAGGTCAGGGGCAGTGTGTGGTGGCTCACAGGTCAGGGGCAGTGTGTGGTGGCTCACAGGTCAGGGGCAGTGTGTGGTGGCTCACAGGTCAGGGGCAGTGTGTGGTGGCTCACAGGTCAGGGGCAGTGTGTGGTGGCTCACAGGTCAGGGGCAGTGTGTGGTGGGCTCACAGGTCAGGGGCAGTGTGTGGTGGCTCACAGGTCAGGGGCAGTGTGTGGTGGCTCACAGGTCAGGGGCAGTGTGTGGTGGCTCACAGGTCAGGGGCAGTGTGTGGTGGGCTCACAGGTCAGGGGCAGTGTGTGGTGGGCTCACAGGTCAGGGGGGGCAGTGGGGCTGCCCAGGACCCATAGTGGAGGCGGGGCGTGGCAGGGAAGTGACCGGAAGTGCTATTTGAGACGGTGGCTCAGTCGTCACGGGTGTGGCCACACAGGATCACATGGTGACCGGAACTGGTTGGAGGAGGCTGAATAAAAGGACGCCACCACTTGCGAGGTGTCTTTTAAGCCCGTAAGTCCACTACGGGCTCACCATAGCCCGTGCTACTTGGAACTTTTTGTTCGCAGTAGCTGAATCTATAACAACAACATTAGGTGGTGTCACTCTGGCGAGAACCTTGAAGCCGTTCAGGACATATGGCGCCCAACCACTTGGACGGTCGGGGATTGAACGCCGACCTGCATGAAGAGAGACCGTCGCTCTACCGTCCAGCACAAGTGAGTTTCACTTGGGATTAGAATAACATTGCAACAATTGAACTGCACAATAGAGCGATGGTCTTGCTTCTTGCGGTTCAGCCCCCGACCGTCGAGACAGGTTGGGCACCATTCCTTCCTTCCGTCCTAGCATCCCAAGTGCTTATCCTCGTCCGTTGTAAGTGCTACATAGTCGTAATGGCTTAACCATCTCCTGTGATAGTCATCTTAGCTCACACAATCACCCTTACTAAGATGAGTATCCCGCGTTGTCTCTGCTCCAAATACAGTAATTATCGCGAAAGATCAATAATGTTCTGCTCTAATCTGCTCTGCTCTAACTCTTTATCAGAGTTAGCAAATATTGTAAACTACTCTGACACTGAAAAAATATCTTTCTAACGTCTCTGTGGCTCATTTGGGTACTAAGTTTCCAACTGAATCCCCTTGTTCGTGTCCCACCCGTGCTGAAGAGTTTGTCTTTGTCCACCTTTGTCCACCATGGGAGCCGGTCGGCCGAGCGGACAGCACGCGGGATTTGTGATCCTGTGGTCCTGGGTTCGATCCCAGGCGCCGGCGAGAAACAATGGGCAGAGTTTCTTTCACCCTATGCCCCTGTTACCTAGCAGTAAAATAGGTACCTGGGTGTTAGTCAGCTGTCACGGGCTGCTTCCTGGGGGTGGAGGCCTGGTCGAGGACCGGGCCGCGGGGACACTAAAAAAAAAAAGCCCCGAAATCATCTCAAGATAACCTCAAGATAACCCTGTCAATTCCCCTGAGAATTTTGTAGGTGGTTATCATGTCTCCCCTTACTTTTGTGTTTTCCAGTGACATGAGGTTCGTGTGTGTGTGTGTGTGTGTGTGTGTGTGTGTGTGTGTGTGTGTGTGTGTGTGTGTGTGTGTGTGTGTGTGTGTGTGTGTGTGTGTGTGTGTGGCTCGTGGGGGGGATGATTCAGGGAAGCGATTGAGGTGAGAGAAATGGAGCGGAAGAGGCCCAGATGAAGCGGCCAAAGAGACGAACGAGAGAGAATGGGATTCAATTTGGCTTGGTCCCCCAGACTAAGCCAAGCAGCCCTTGACCATCCAGTACGACGTAATTGATTCCCAGTCAGTGCAGGTGTTGGGGCCAGGATCCACAGGCATTAAGGGCAGGGAGTTCCTGTAGTGGGCAGGTATCGTTGGCGGGTATCTGGGGACATGTATCGGGTCCTGCGGTAAATATGTGTGTTACGGAGAGAAAGAATACATGTTGGGGGGTCTTAACTGTCACGTAGAGGAGCCTGGGTTTGCACCCGTCTGCATCTCTTCCCTCTAAAGTGCAGAAAAAACATTCTCTCTCACTTCATTTGTGAGAGAGAATGAGTTTTAAATTAATAACGTCAGAAGGAGCGGGAGAGTGATGCTCACCATATACACGGCCGAGAGTGCAAGTGACAAGAGGTAATTACGAGACCAGCCAGTGAGACGCCTTCTTTACCACGAGGCTCGTTTTAAACAGCCGTATTACGGCTGAAAGTGAGAGGGCTCGTTTCTGGAGGTAATACTCGTATATTTTCCGAGTACGAGTCTTTTTCTCACACACACACTCCTTTGGAACATTTATGTTTCCAGTTTCCACCTGTTTCTTCACATCCTACATTCTTTCAATTTGAAGAGACCACCTCTGTCCACCTTTTATGTTCCCCCCTCAGTATCTTGTATGTTGTGATCATATCCCCCTCTCCCCTATCCTCTAAGGGTGTGAGATTACGTTCTACTAGCCTCTCCTCATTACCTAACCCTCTTAGCTCACATTTTCAGATTGCCTCTCGGCTTCTCTCCTAACTCAGGTGTATTCATTTCTCGTTCTCTGGTGTCTCTCTCTATTATTGTCTGTCTCTATTGTCCCTTGTTCCTACTTCTTTATACTATTCCCAGGCTGTTTGTTTCCTTTCTTTAGCTTCCCTGCATGACCTGATGGTGTAACACTATATTACATGATACTAATACTGCAAGAAAAAATAACAAAGGCAGGAGAGAGAGAGAGAGAGAGAGAGAGAGAGAGAGAGAGAGAGAGAGAGAGAGAGAGAGAGAGAGAGAGAGAGAGAGAGAGAGAGAGAGAGAGAGAGAGAGAGAGAGAGAGAGAATGAGAGAGGAGAGGGATATGGATAGAAATACCCAGGACATGCTGTGAGCTGCCTTAGCAAACCCCCTCTCTCCTCCACCACCACCACCACCCCTCCCTCCACTCCTCCACCACCATCACCAGCCCTCCCTCCACTCCACCACCACCATCTCCAGCCCTCCCTCCACTCCACTACCACCATCACCAGCCCTCCCTCCACTCCACTGCCACCACCACCACCCCTCCCTCCACTCCTCCACCACTCCCAGCCTTCCCTCCACTCCTCCACCACCACCCCTCCGTTAAAGTGAGATTCAACAAAGAAATTGAACGTAAAAATATTTAAATTGTAACGCAACAGGTACAACAAGGCTAGAAGGCGGGGCATAAAGTGCTAGACCTCACTCGATCCCCGTAGACACGGTTAGGTATGATCTCACACGAGACCAGGAGGCATGGCAGGATGTGCAGAATACCCCAGTTGTGAAGCAGAGATGCAACAGGTACTCTGAGAGAGAACTATCAACATCAGAGGCCCGAGACTGTTCAACACGCTTCTACTACACATAAGGGGCATAACTGGCTAACCCCTCACAGTGTTCCAGAGAGAACTTGACAAGCACCTCCAAAGGATTCCTGATCAACCAGGCTGTGACTCATACGTCAGGCTGCTAGCAGCTGCGTCCAACAGCCTGGTTGACCAGTCCAACAACCAGGAGGGCTGATCACAGACCGGGCCGCGGGGACCTTGATCCCCGGAATCACCGCAAGGCAAGGTAAGGTAAGGTAAGGTAAAGTAAAGTAAGATAAAGTAGGTAAGCACACCTCCTCCCCCACGACCATCACCCTCCCTCCACGACTACCACCACCCCCACCCCCACCACCACCACCACCCCCACCACCACCACCACCCCCACCACCACCCCCACCACCACTACCCCCACCAGCTCACTCACCATTAGCAAGGGTAATTAATTGACTTGCCGGAAACTTGACTTCTGACCTGCATTTAATGCACTTCCTAGTTCACCAAATACACACACACACACACACACACACACACACACACACACACACACACACACACACACACACAACACACACACACACACACACACATACACACACACGCCCACACACACACGCCCAGACACACACACACACACAAACACACACACACACGCACACACACACACACACACACACACACACACACACACACACGCCCAGACACACACAGACACAAACACACACACACACACACAATGAAGATGAGAAGATGAACCAGCAATGCTTGATTTGATATTTACCCTAAATGAATGGGATATAAGGGAAGTTAAGATGGAAGCGCCCTTGGGAATGAGTGACCACAGTGTATTGAACTTTGAGTACCTGGTAGAGCTAGGACTTATCTCCCCCCAAAAAGAACTAGGAATCAAAAGGCTGGCATACCGAAAGGGGAATTATGAACAGATGAGAAGTTTCCTAAGTGAAATACCTTGGGACACAGACCTCAGAGACAAGTCTATACAGGGTATGATGGACTATGTTACCCAAAAGTGTCAGGAGGCAGTAAACAGGTTCATCCCGGCCCAAAGGGAAAAATCCGAGAAGCAACAGAAGAATCCATGGTATAATAGGGCATGTATGGAAGCGAAGAAACTGAACAAAAAGGCGCGGAGGAACTTCCGGAATAACAGAACACCAGAAAGCAGAGAGAGATACCAGAGAACCAGGAATGAGTACGTCAGGGTGAGAAGAGAAGCAGAGAAAAATTTTGAAAATGATATAGCAAACAAAGCCAAGACCGAACCAAAGCTACTCCACAGTCACATCAGAAGGAAAACAACAGTGAAAGAACAGGTATTGAAACTTAGAACAGGCGAGGACAGGTATACAGAGAATGACAGAGAGGTGTGTGAGGAACTCAACAAGAGGTTCCAGGAGGTCTTCACAATAGAACAGGGTGAGGTCACTGTGCTAGGAGAAAGGGAGATAAACCAGGCGGCCTTGGAGGAGTTCGAAATTACGAGAGAGGAGGTCAAGAGACACCTGCTGGATCTGGATGTTAGAAAGGCTGTTGGTCCAGATGGGATCTCACCATGGGTACTGAAAGAGTGTGCAGAGGCACTTTGCTTGCCACTCTCCATAGTGTATAGTAAGTCACTAGAGACGGGAGACCTACCAGAAATATGGAAGACGGCGAATGTGGTCCCAATATACAAAAAGGGCGACAGACAAGAGGCACTGAACTACAGGCCAGTGTCCTTGACTTGTATACCATGCAAGGTGATGGAGAAGATCGTGAGAAAAAACCTGGTAACACATCTGGAGAGAAGGGACTTCGTGATAAATCGCCAACATGGGTTCAGGGAGGGTAAATCTTGCCTTACAGGCTTGATAGAATTCTACGATCAGGTGACACAGATTAAGCAAGAAAGAGAGGGCTGGGCGGACTGCATTTTCTTGGATTGTCGGAAAGCCTTTGACACAGTACCGCATAAGAGGCTGGTACATAAGCTGGAGAGACAGGCAGGTGTAGCTGGTAAGGTGCTCCAGTGGATAAGGGAGTATCTAAGCAATAGGAAGCAGAGAGTTACGGTGAGGGGTGAGACCTCCGATTGGCGTGAAGTCACCAGTGGAGTCCCACAGGGCTCTGTACTCGGTCCTATCTTGTTTCTGATATATGTAAATGATCTCCCGGAGGGTATCGATTCATTTCTCTCAATGTTTGCGGACGATGATAAAATTATGAGAAGGATTAAAACAGAAGAGGACTGTTTGAGGCTTCAAGAAGACCTAGACAAGCTGAAGGAATGGTCGAACAAATGGTTGTTAGAGTTTAACCCAACCAAATGTAATGTAATGAAGATAGGTGTAGGGAGCAGGAGGCCAGATACAAGGTATCATCTGGGAGAGGAAATTCTTCAGGAGTCAGAGAAGGAAAAAGACTTGGGGGTTGATATCACGCCAGACCTGTCTCCTGCAGCACATATCAAGCGGATAACATCAGCGGCATATGCCAGGCTGGCCAACATACGAACGGCATTCAGAAATTTGTGTAAAGAATCATTCAGAACTTTGTATACCACATATGTCAGGCCAATCCTGGAGTATGCAGCCCCAGCATGGAGTCCATATCTAGTCAAGGATAAGACTAAACTGGAGAAGGTTCAAAGGTTTGCCACCAGACTAGTACCCGAGCTGAGAGGTATGAGCTACGAGGAGAGACTACGGGAATTAAACCTCACTTCGCTGGAAGACAGAAGAGTTAGGGGGGACATGATCACCACATTCAAGATTCTGAAGGGAATTGATAGGGTAGATAAAGACAGTCTATTTAACACAAGGGGACACAGGTGGAAACTGAGTGCCCAAATGAGCCACAGAGATATTAGAAAGAACTTTTTTAGTGTCAGAGTGGTTGACAAATGGAATGCATTAGGGGGTGATGTGGTGGAGCCTGACTCCATACACAGTTTCAAGTGTAGATATGACAGAGCCCGATAGGCTCAGGAATCTGTACACCTGTTGATTGACGGTTGAGAGGCGGGACCAAAGAGCCAGAGCTCAACCCCCGCAAACACAACTAGGTGAGTACAACTAGGTGAGTACACACACACACACACACACACACACACACACACACACACACACACACACACACACACACACACACACACACACACACACACATACACACACACACAGGACTCGCTCACTCACAAGTGGACTGCTTGAGGCTTCTAGAAGACCTAGACAAACTAAAGGAATGGTCGAACAAATGGTTGTTAGAGTTTAAGCCAAGTAAATGTAATGTAATGAAGATAGGTGTAGGGAGCAGGAGGCCAGTTACAAAGTATCATTTGGGAGATGAAATTCTACAGGAGTCAGAGAGAAAGAAAGACCTGGGGGTTGATATCTCGCCAGACCTGTCCCTAAAGCCCATATCAAGAGGATAACATCAGCATATGCCAGGTTGACTAACATAAGAACGGCATGTAGACACTTGTGCAAGGAATCATTCAGAACTTTGTATACCACCTATCAGACCAATCCTGGAGTATGCAGCCCCAGCATGGAGTCCATATCTAATCAAGCATAAGACCAAACTGGAAAAAGTTCAAAGGTTTGCCACCAGACTAGTACCCGGGCTGAGAGGCATGAGCTACGAGGAGAGACTACGTGAATTAAACCTCACGTCGCTAGAAGACAGAAGAGTTAGGGGGGATATGATCACCACGTACAAGATTCTCAGAGGAATTGACAGGGTAGATAAAGACGGGCTATTTGACACAAGGGGCACACGCAGTAGGAGACACAGGTGGAAACTGAGTGCCCGAAATGAGCCACAGAGATATTAGAAAGAATTTTTTTTAGTGTCAAAGTAGTTGACAAATGGAATGCATTAGGAAGTAATATGGTGGAGGCTGACTCCGTACACAGTTTCAAGTGTAGATATGATAGAGCCCAGTAGGCTCAGGAACCTGTACACCTGTTGATTGACAGTTGAGAGGCGGGACCAAAGAGCCAAAGCTCAACCCCCGCAAGCACAAATAGGTGAGTACAAACACAAACACACACACACACACACACACACACACACCCAGACACACACACACACACACGCCCAGACACACACACACACACACACACACACACACACACACACACACACACACACACACACACACACACACACACACACACACACACACACACACACACACACGCCCAGACACACACACACACACACACACACACACACACACACACACACACACACACACACACACACACACACACAGCCCAGACACAAAGACAGACACACAAGGTGCCGGACGAGCCAGCTCAGGGTCACTCCAGGTCTGGTAACTCCGACACGCGACTCTGGACCAGAGGCGGACCCTGCAAAAGTTTGTTTTAACAATAGTTTCTAGTCTCCTTATGTGGCTTACTATATGACTTCATTATGTGGTTCAGTATGTGGCTCCCTATGTGGCTCCCTGTGTGGCTCCCTATGTGGCTCCCTGTGTGGCTCCCTATGTGGCTCCTTGTGTGGCTCCCTGTGTGGCTCCTTGTGTGGCTCCCTGTGTGGCTCCTTGTGTGGCTCCCTGTGTGGCTCCTTGTGTGGCTCCCTGTGTGGCTCCTTGTGTGGCTCCTTGTGTGGCTCCCTGTGTGGCTCCTTGTGTGGCTCCCTGTGTGGCTCCTTGTGTGGCTCCCTGTGTGGCTCCTTGTGTGGCTCCCTGTGTGGCTCCTTGTGTGGCTCCCTGTGTGACTCCTTGTGTGGCTCCCTGTGTGGCTCCTTGTGTGGCTCCTTGTGTGGCTCCCTGTGTGACTCCTTGTGTGGCTCCCCGTGTGGCTCTCTATGTGGCTCCCTGTGTGGCTCCCTATGTGGCTCCCTGTGTGGCTCCTTGTGTGGCTCCCTGTGTGGCTCCTTGTGTGGCTCCCTGTGTGGCTCCTTGTGTGGCTCCCTGTGTGGCTCTCTATGTGGCTCTCTATGTGGCTCCCTGTGTGGCTCCCTGTGTGGCTCCCTGTGTGGCTCCCTGTGTGGCTCCCTGTGTGGCTCCTTGTGTGGCTCCTTGTGTGGCTCCCTGTGTGGCTCCCTGTGTGTTTCCTTGTGTGGCTCCTTGTGTGGCTCCTTGTGTGGCTCTCTGTGTGGCTCCCTGTGTGGCTCCCTTTGTGGCTCTCTATGTTACTCCCTGTGTGGCTCCTTGTGTGGCTCCCTGTGTGGCTCCCTATGTTACTCCCTGTGTGGCTCCCTATGTTACTCCCTGTGTGGCTCCCTATGTTACTCCCTGTGTGGCTCCCTGTGTGGCTCCCTGTGTGGCTCCCTATGTTACTCCCTGTGTGGCTCCCTGTGTGACTCCATATGTGACTCTTTATATGACTCTTTATATGGTTCCTTATATGACATATGACTCCTTATGTGACTTCTTACGTGGCTCCTTATGTGAGGAGGTTGTGCTGTGGACGGGACTGTGTAATCTTGTCTGCACTTCTCATTAGTCGGCCTTGACATAAGTGTGATGTAAACTGTCAGTTCTCTCTCTGGGTCTTGTTGATGGCAGGACGCGTCTAGATGCGAGCTGCTTGGTGTCCAATTGGGTGAGAGTGCTTGATGTTGAGTGCTTCGGCAATGACTAGTTTCCCTTACTTTGTGACTGTGTTGGTCGCTGCATTAATGTTGCTGATGATACTCTGCTACTAAGTGTACTGATGATGATACTGTGTTGCAGGCCCCGGAGGAGGCGGTACCCTGGGAAGGGGTGCTGGATGCGCGCCAGTTCGGCGCGATGTGTTACCAGCCGCTGGAGAACGATGTGTGGGACACCGTCGAGTCCAATGTTGACATCGACCACCTCGAGGACCAGCTGAGGAAGGCTCTGGCGATGGAGCTCGGGGAAGAACTGCACGAGGAGGAAGTGGAGGAGCTGGAAGATGAAGTGAGAAAGACGGTGGAGGAGGCGCAGAGACTGAAAAAGAAGATAAAGGATAAGGAATGCCGAGAGGTGGAAGTGGACGTGGCGAGGCCTGAGTGTTTGGAGTGGAATCTTGACGTTAGGGTGTCAGGAGACGTGGAAGTGTTTCGGACGAGTAGGCAAAACGTGGCCTCACAGACGCTAAGTGACGCTAGAAGCGAGAGTAGTAATAGTTCTCATTTAACTGACAAATCCAGTAGTGACGAAACACGTTATAATAATAAAGATATGTTGTTGTTGAGAAGACTAAGAAATATAAAAAGTTCAGATAAAGATCTTTCTGAGACCCCAGAGCCCGTGATGGCAATAAGTGCGCATATAGACGGCGTCTCCGGCTCCTTCCCAACAGCGTCGCAGAAGATCAACGAGAGCGTCAAAGAAAAAGACACACTAGACAAGATTGACCCTCTGGTGAGACGGAAGGATCCCTTCAAGGAGGAGAGACCGTCGGGGACTCAGGAGACGAAGCCCGAGAGGGAGTCGTCGAGCAGGAACGCCAGCAGGAGCGACGGCCCACAAGAACACAGAGAGTACCTCTATATGGAGCAGAAACATATTGGGGAATACCACATGTCCGAAGACTGTCTCACCCTTAACGTCTACACGCCGATCGTGAGTACTCGCTCTCTCTCCTTCAATCCCCGACCGTCCAAGGGGTTGAGCACCATTCCTTTCCCCCCGTCCCATCCCAAATCCTTATCCTGACCCCCCCCCCCCCTACCAAGTGTTACATAGTCGTAATGGCTTGGCACTTTCCCCCTGATAATTCCATTCACCTTTATATTGGTTATGATAATTAGTCTTCCATCCAGGGAACACCTTCCTCTACTAACCATTGATGATAAAATTGACAAATACTGTACCCATTAACCATTGAAATAATACTCAGTATGTTTACAAATAAAATAATAACAATAATAATATTCTATTATTAATATTATTATTATTATCATACGTGGGTGGTGTTGAAGCACTCAGTGTTACAGAGGTGTTCTGAAGGTGCCCATCACTCTGATCAATCATGAAGGTCAAAATAAACCAGACTCGAACTGAGAGTAGTTTGTGAGAGTGATATCAACAGCTTCACTCCAGTTGTCTTCCCCCTCACGTAGCTGACCTTGTGCTCGTGGTGACCCTCTTGAGGTCACGACCCGCTCCACGTGCAGTGTTGACCTTGAGGGTGGAGCTAGTGAGCGGCTCTCAACCGATAGTACTGGTACTGTCAACCGGTAGTACTGGTACTGTCAACCGGTAGTACTGGTACTGTCAACCGGTAGTACTGGTACTGTCAACCGGTAGTACTGGTACTGTCAACCGGTAGTACTGGTACTGTCAACCGGTAGTACTGGTACTGTCAACCGGTAGTACTGGTACTGTCAACCGGTAGTACTGGTACTGTCAACCGGTAGTACTGGTACTGTCAACCGGTAGTACTGGTACTGTCAACCGGTAGTACTGGTACTAAACATGTGTACTCACCTAATTGTGGTTGCGGGGCTTGAGGTCTGGCTCTTTGGTCCCGCCTCTCAACTGTCAATCAACCGTTGTACAGGTTCCCTGAGCCTACTGGGCTCTATCATATCTACATTTGGAACTGTGTATGGACTCAGCCTCCACCACATCACTGCCTAATGCATTCCAACTACTCTGACACTGAAAAAGCTTTTTCTAACGTCTGTGTGGCTCATTTGGGTACTCAGTTTCCACCTGTGTCCCCTTGTTCGCGTACCACCCGTGTTAAACAGTTTAGCTTTATCTACCCTGTCAATTCCTCTGATAATTTTGTAGGTAGGGATCATGTCTCCCCTTACTCTTCTGTCTTCTAGTGTCGTGAGGTGCATTTCTCGCAGCCTTTCTTCGTAACTCATGTAACACAATTCAGTTCTGGGACTAGCCTAGTGGCATATCTCTGAACTTTTTCCAGCTTCGTCTTGTGCTCGGCAAGGTACGGGCTCCATGCTGGGGCTGCATACTTCAGGATTGGTCTTAATTATGTGGTATACGAGGTTCTGAATGTGTGACTCTGCCAGTGGCTGACCCCGTCAGGATTATTTCACTTAGCACTGTTTTACGCAGGTTTTCCTAAGACAACCTCTCATCTATTGTAATATTTAGTCTATTGTTCCTGCAAATTTGTTTAAATAAATTTTGTGGAATAAATAATTAATTTTTTCCATCCAAAAGATTTCATAAAATTCAGTTAGAAATTAATAAGTAACTGAACCTATCTGATAATTTCCTTCACACTATTGTATTGAAACAGCAGGTTTGTTATACGTTGTCCTAAACCCAATTATTCGACGGGTAATAAGCTACACTTCTTATGTGTTGTCTATTTTTTTGTTAAGTTTGTCTTCAATGTTTTGATAGCCACAGGCGTCAAAGAAACTGAGATATATACACCGAGGACTATACTCCCATTCTTCGATATATATGTAGTGAGAGTTTACGGTAGTTGTGGACCATGTCCGGGACTAAACTTGCTGGTTGGTCAGAGTACTATTGTAGTGGCCTTAATAACCCTCCGGAGGATGATAGGCCTTAAGTCTATCAACACCAAACACCAAAAAAGTGGCAGTTGTTGTTTTAGATTTAGCTACTGGGAACACACAGTTGCAAGCATCACGAGCTAGGGTGAGCCCGCGTACTCTAGGGTGAGCCCGTGTACTCTAGGGTGAGCCCGCGTACTCTAGGGTGAGCCCGCGTACTCTAGGGTGAGCCCGCGTACTCTAGGGTGAGCCCGTGTACTCTAGGGTGAGCCTGCGTACTCTAGGGTGAGCCCGCGTACTCTAGGGTGAGCCCGCGTACTCTAGGGTGAGCCCGCATACTCTAGGGTGAGCCCGCGTACTCTAGGGTGAGCCCGCGTACTCTAGGGTGAGCCCGCGTACTCTAGGATGAGCCCGCGTACTCTAGGGTGAGCCCCTTCGTACTCACCTGGCACACGAGATGTGCGCGTGGCATTTAATTTAAGTGGCGTTGACCGTAATTTAAGGTGACCTTTATATCGCCCTTTCTGTGCCTATCACTGACATTTCTGAGGAGCGACTAAGTAGTGCCAAGTGTGGCCCTTACCGACGGCTCTCTCAAGACTTGTCAATCTCACCTCAACCCTTGTCCATCTTCCTCCTGGGTCCACGTGTCGCCTTCTCCTTCAACCTCAACGCTTCTGTTTTAGCTACACATACGACATTTCAGAACATAGTCAGACCCAACATTAGTATTGTTTTAAGGAAGCTTTTTACAAAAGGCAATAATGTCAGCCGTTTAACAATATATATATATAACTAAAGAAATGGACAAATGTAAATTGGGTTCAACAGAAAGTGTCATGGGAAATTCCTTAAGTATTGTAAACCAAGAGGTGCCGGGAAAAACAGATGCAATCAAGCGTTACATTTTTTTAATTCGCGATGGACACCCGGCAAGTGGATGACTGAGGCAAGTGGATGACTGAGGCAAGTGGATGACTGAGGCAAGTGGATGACTGAGGCAAGTGGATGACTGAGGCAAGTGGATGACTGAGGCAAGTGGATGACTGAGGCAAGTGGATGACTGAGGCAAGTGGATGACTGTGGCAAGTGGATGACTGAGGCAAGTGGATGACTGAGGAAAGCGGATGCAGCGTTGACATTATCTTGCCATAGGAAACAAATTTAACTTAACCGTAAATTATACATTTATTTCCTCTATGCAGTAATTTAAAGGGTATCAACAGTCAACCAGTGCCCCAGCCAGGTGGAGGACGAGAGTATCAACAGTCAACCAGTGCCCCAGCCAGGTGGAGGACGAGAGTATCAACAGTCAACCAGTGCCCCAGCCAGGTGGAGGACGAGAGTATCAACAGTCAACCAGTGCCCCAGCCAGGTGGAGGACGAGAGTATCAACAGTCAACCAGTGCCCCAGCCAGGTGGAGGACGAGAGTATCAACAGTCAACCACTACCCCAGCCAGGTGGAGGACGAGAGTATCAACAGTCAACCAGTGCCCCAGCCAGGTGGAGGACGAGAGTATCAACAGTCAACCAGTGCCCCAGCCAGGTGGAGGACGAGAGTATCAACAGTCAACCAGTGCCCCAGCCAGGTGGAGGACGAGAGTATCAACAGTCAACCAGTGCCCCAGCCAGGTGGAGGACGAGAGTATCAACAGTCAACCACTACCCCAGCCAGGTGGAGGACGAGAGTATCAACAGTCAACCAGTGCCCCAGCCAGGTGGAGGACGAGAGTATCAACAGTCAACCACTACCCCAGCCAGGTGGAGGACGAGAGTATCAACAGTCAACCAGTACCCCAGCCAGGTGGAGGACGAGAGTATCAACAGTCAACCAGAGATGAGTCAACTATACCGCTCTTGGGACGGTAACTTAGTGTCCGGCAGCCATGTATCTCCCAAGAGGGGGTAGGTCAGGGACCAGGAAGCTTGCCGCGAGAGAGAGTAGGTCAGGGACGTGTCAGATCCTAATGAATAAAACCCATTTGTCATGTCGCTATTTCTTCCAGCTAGAAGGCGCCGGCAGCGGTGGCGGCGGCGGACGGTGGCGGGGGATCAACACCACTATGCCCGTCCTGCTCTTCATTCACGGCGGCTCGTTCTTCTCCAACGGCGGCCGCCTCTACCCGGGGGAGAAGCTCGCCTCTGAGGGCATTGTCGTCGTCACCATCAACTACCGCCTCGGCCCCTTCGGTGAGTGTCTCGGTCCCTTCGGTGAGTGTCTCGGCCCCTTCGGTGAGTGTCTCGGTCCCTTCGGTGAGTGTCTCGGCCCCTTCGGTGAGTGTCTCGGTCCCTTCGGTGAGTGTCTCGGTCCCTTCGGTGAGTGTCTCGGTCCCTTCGGTGAGTGTCTCGGCCCCTCCGGTGAGTGTCTCGGTCCCTCCGGTGAGTATCTCGGCCCCTCCGGTGAGTGTCTCGGTCCCTCCGGTGAGTATCTCGGCCCCTTCGGTGAGTGTCTCGGTCCCTCCGGTGAGTGTCTCGATCCCTCCGGTGAGTGTCTCGATCCCTCCGGTGAGTGTCTCGGTCCCTCCGGTGAGTATCTCGGTCCCTCCGGTGAGTGTCTCGGTCCCTCCGGTGAGTATCTCGGTCCCTCCGGTGAGTGTCTCGGTCCCTCCGGTGAGTATCTCGGTCCCTCCGGTGAGTGTCTCGGTCCCTCCGGTGAGTGTCTCGGTCCCTCCGGTGAGTATCTCGGTCCCTCCTGTGAGTGTCTCGGTCCCTGCGGTGAGTATCTCGGTCCCTGCGGTGAGTATCTCGGTCCCTCCGGTGAGTGTCTCGGTCCCTCCGGTGAGTGTCTCGGTCCCTCCGGTGAGTGTCTCGGTCCCTCCGGTGAGTATCTCGGTCCCTCCTGTGAGTGTCTCGGTCCCTCCGGTGAGTGTCTCGGTCCCTGCGGTGAGTATCTCGGTCCCTCCGGTGAGTGTCTCGGTCCCTCCGGTGAGTATTTCGGTCCCTCCGGTGAGTATCTCGGTCCCTCCGGTAAGTATCTCGGTTCCTCTGGTGAGTATTTCGGTCCCTCCGGTAAGTATCTCGGTCCCTCCGGTGAGTGTCTCGGTCCCTCCGGTGAGTATTTCGGTCCCTCCGGTGAGTATCTCGGTCCCTCCGGTAAGTATCTCGGTCCCTCCAATGAGTGTCTTGGTCCCTCCGGTGAGTGTCTCGGTCCCTCCGGTGAGTGTCTCGGTCCCTCCGGTGAGTATCTCGGTCTCTCTGGTGAGTATCTCAGTCCCTCCGGTGAATATCTCGGTCCCTCCAGTGAGTATCTCGATCCCTCCAGTGAGTATCTCGGTCCCTCCAGTGAGTATCTCGGTCCATTCGGTAAGTCTGTTGGTCCCCTTGGGTAAGAATCACGGCCCCTTTGGTGAATGTCTTAGTCCTACCGGTGAGTCTCTCGGTCCTATTGACGAGTCCCTCGGTACACTTGGTGAGTCCCTCGGCACACCTGGTGAGTCGCTCGGTACACTTGGTGAGTCCCTCGGCACACCTGGTGAGTCCCTCGGTACACTTGGTGAGTCCCTCGGCACACCTGGTGAGTCCCTCGGCACACCTGGTGAGTCCCTCGGTACACTTGGTGAGTCACTCAGATTTTTTATTTGTTGCCGCCGAAGGCGGCTAGTTTATTGTGCACCCCATACTCATCCTGTGAGCGGTAGCGCAAAAGCATTACAGAGGGCACAAAAGGTCTTTATCAGACCTCATCTTAGAATTTATTACATAAACAATTTCTTCTATCCTTCACAGCACACTTGGTGAGTCCCTCGGTACACTTGGTGAGTCCCTCAGCACACTTGGTGAGTCCCTCGGTACACTTGGTGAGTCCCTCGGTACACTTGGTGAGTCCCTCAGCACACTTGGTGAGTCCCTCGGTACACTTGGTGAGTCCCTCGGTACACCTGGTGAGTCCCGCGGTACACCTGATGAGTCCCTCGGTACACCTGATGAGTCCCTCGGTACACCTGGTGAGTCCCTCGGTACACCTGGTGGGTCCCTCGGTACACCTGGTGAGTCCCTCGGTACACCTGGTGAGTCCCTCGGTACACCTGGCGAGTCCCTCGGTACACCTGGTGAGTCCCTCGGTACACCTGATGAGTCAAAACTTCTCCTGGTGTTCGTTTTCTTTCATTACCGTCTTGGCTGGCGTGGCGAACTAACCGACTCTTCCAAGATTTTAATTTGTCCTTGGAAGGCGAGTTCACTGGGCAGCGCCACTCATCTTGTGAGTGAGAAAAAGTCATAGGAGCATGTACAACACTCCCCAGTAGGAAGAAAACCCGGCTGGGTTGTTCATCCTGTCACTTGTACCCAGATACAGGTGGGACTTGCTTATTAACTGTCCCAAGTGAACAGAGTGTCACACAAGGGATTACCATGTTAATCATCATGTTTATCCTGCGGGTGAAAAGGTTATTATGCTGCACATTTTTCTAATATCTATCAGATGAGCAAAATCGCTAAGATAGTGGTCTAAACGATGTCGACCACTCGTGCTGAAAATTGTGCTATTTCGTCGCTCAGCTGTTGTTTCCATCCCGAATCTCCATAAACACTTGTATCTAACAAAAAAAAAAAAGGCGAATTCTTGAAATTACAGATTTCCTCCTTCAGCCACTCCTTTCTCGCCCATAATAAATAAGGTTGCCGACAGCAACTGCATTGTACCTGTGTACACACATTCATCCAGAATGTCGTCACATCTGAATTAAATGAAGAGCGAAAGTTAATATAAGTCACAACTTCCCTGTCACCACGACAAAGGAGACTGTAGACCTCCCGTGTGACAACCATTGAAGCGGTGGGAGATATTGTAGTGAGGCGAGGCTCCCACGAGTCACCCTGGCATACATGACCCACTTATACTCTCCTGATATGTCTTCTTGCTTCACTCCTCCTCCACTCATACCTCTCACAATCCATATTTCCTTTTCTAATTATATTTCTCTTTAGAGATATCACATCTGAACATACATATATATATACATACGTACATAGATTCTTACATAGATGGTATTAGTAGGCATCCACCAGTCTCAGGGGACTATGGAGTTGTGCTCTGGAGTGTCCTCTCCAGGGCGCAAAGCCAGGGTAGGTTGATATGCGGGAGAAGCTGTTACCCATGCATCATGGCGCCGAAAGTCTCCAATGGAAAGGCAAAACTCATACGATTGGTTTCAGCGCCGTCACAGGAATTGTCAGAACGAGGATGAAGGCAACAACGAACTACCTCAGGGGCTCCATCTCCGGAGGTTACCTCGAAGTTGGTAAAAGAAGGCACAGGGACTCCAAACCCGGAGACCGCCGTGGTCGGGGCTGGAGAAGAACCACCCCAGCAAGGGCAAGAACGACCCCAGCCTCCTGAAGCGGAACTTGGGCTGCACGAGCGTGGACGTCCGTGTCCCGCACCTACGGTTTCCAGACAGAGATCGTCACAGCCCCCTGTCACCCGAGGCCGGCTTCCTTCATGACCCAGCACAAGGAAGAAAAATAATTATTAATTACAACAATCATTCTTATTATAATAATAAGATTCTTTCTCATTATTTGTTCAATGCGGCGACACAAGAAACGCTGTCGTGGCCAAGGATGGAGACACTACCGTTCACTGCCAGCAGACAGTGAACTAAGACCTCTTTAGTCTTCACCTATTTAACGCGTGAGTCATTATGGAAAACGGAATTCCAGTTTTGACATGGTACCTGCACACGTGCGCTGCTTCTGGCCTGTGCCAGGTATTTATCCTACATATACATTACACATATACATTACATATATACATTACATACAGTCGGGTTCGTTCTCGACTTGCAATCGGCAATTCAGGGTTTGAATCTCAGGAGGGATAGAAATGGTTGTGCGCGTTTCCTATCATCTAATGCCTCTGTTCACCTAGCAACTTGTTGTACGTTTACATCCTGGAAAGGGTCAGTAGTTCGACCTTGGGGAGAACCTCGATATAAACCTAACATGTATACACTCTGGCTACCTGTCCCCCGACACAATGAATTATAATTATTTACATTAAATACACATTTATCTGCTACATATTTACCACCTTATTGTGATTAAATTTGTGCCAGATGTGTAATACTCCTCCCCCCCCCCCCGTGCCCCCTCCCAGGGTTCTTGTCAACGGGGGACTCGTCGTCCCTGGGCAACTGGGGGCTGCTGGACCAGCGCCTGGCCATGCTCTGGGTCCGCCGCCACGCCACCTCCTTCGGCGCGCACCAGGACAAGTTGGTGCTGGTGGGCAACTCCGCCGGCGCCGCCTCCGTCCTCCTCCACCTTGTGTCTCCACTTTCCCAGGGTGAGTAACAGCCCCCAGGGTAAGTCTACACCACCAGGATAAGTCAGCACTCCCAGGGGGTATCATCACTCTCAGGATAAGTCAAAATTCCATTATGTTTCGTGTACAGTGTTGATATATTTAGTATCCTATGAATATTCCCTTTCATCTGTTTGTATACCTCAGTCACGTCACACGCTTCACCTTCCCAGAGATTGTATATTAAGCTTTCTTACACACTCCACAACAACCACTGAGAATACAAGTGCAGGGAAGCAGGACGGATCCTTCGCATGGTCGTCCCTCAAGATCGCCTCGACCGCCTCTGCGACTACGACACCTTGGAGAAGGAAATTCGACCAGACGATCAACTTCGAGGAACTGGGATTAGGAAACCTATCCTCTTGTAACACCCGGACATCTCCCCCGAGACCAGCCCACCGACAGCCCTGTTGACTCCTGTGACACTCAGCTGTGATCGACGTCTTGGTCTTGGATTGGATTGGTGCGTCCACGGACCCCATCCCCACATCTCCAGTATCAGTTATTGATACTGATAATGGCGCCAGAGGCTCCACTTACGGGCTCACCATAGCCCCTGTTACGTGGAAATTTTGTTCCAGTAGCTGAATCTAAAACAACAACGTACACACTATGAAATCACAATAGCGTAATATCTCTTTGACATATTTTTTCTCTAGATATATCACTTTGCATATTGTGTTGTTTTCCCTAGATACATCACGTTTTCCTGTGCTTGAAAAACATAGGATTTCCTTGTGTATTTGGAAGGGAGTGTTTGGTGGAGAAGACCACTACCTGCACCAGAGTGCGTGCGGGTTGGGTGTAATGCTTGGGTTGGCTACCAGCCGCTGCCTCCAGACTCCCAGTGAATCCAAGATTGCATAATCTTTAGAATATCGTGGTCCGTGGGTTAAGGGTTCGTCTGGGGTTACTTGTAATGCTGGTTCGATCCATGAACGGCTCCAATGATTTTCGCTAAGCTTTTTTTTTTAATTTTCTCTTGATATGAAGTTTCTAATTCCTGGGATTAACTTTACCATCCTTGACTGTAAACGTCCCAGGGAATTTTTATCCATTGTGTAGTACAGAGACCAAAACTGAATTCCATTTTCTAAATGGCGCCTAAGAAAGACAAGATAAAGCTGAAGAATAACATTAGATGTCTTGTTGCTGACGTTTTCAGATATATGAATCATAGAATCTTAGTCGTATTGCTTCGAACATTTGTAAGTATTTTGGGAGATTAAGATCCTTACTAATCATTACTTCCAGATTTTTTGGTATTCAGGTTTAGCAATTTCGATGTTGCTAAGTTAATGTCTGGTTACTTTATTAAAAATTACTTAGGCTTTGAAACCAAAATTTGCTTTAAATTCCTTTTGAGGTCCTTTCCCTGTCTTATCTTTTGGCCGAATTGTTATCTCTGCAGTACTGCGTCGAGATCTTCAGAGCAGGTAGGCTTCTCTACAGATTTTCTTCCATCTTCAGTTATTTATGACATCCAAAGATGATGATTTTATTTAAAGCTGCTCCCTGGCTTTTCATCCACTTGATGTGATCCACACATTCCCTCATCAGCTTCATCTACACTCAAACACCGCCCAGCTCAGCTCTCAGCGCCATCAGTTCCCAGACTAGTCTCGTCCACATCTTCAATAAGCCAATAATACCATGTAGCAAGAGCACTAACTAGGCTCGGTGTGTGTGTGTGTGTGTGTGTGTGTGTGTGTGTGTGTGTGTGTGTGTGTGTGTGTGTGTGTGTGTGTGTGTGTGTGTGTGTGTGTGTGTGTGTCTCAACCAGCCGACTTCTCATGCTCCCGCAGCCTCATATCATCAGTACGTCAACAACTTCTCAGAACTCCAGGTAGTCGGATTACCATCCACACGCTAATTACCTAACTCTCAAGAACATATACGAGCTTCAAGAAAGTTGATAGGATCAGCAGACTTGTAGATGTCACTACTGCTCAGCTTCAAGTTCAAGGACGTTTACCAAAACAATAAAATACATCTCATAAGGATAGAGTAGCTTAGGCTATTTCTTCCCTCTTCTACTTCAAGTCCTTCAAGGGGCGCACAATTCCAGTGAGTACAAGAACAAAAATCACATTTAATATTGCAGGTTAATATAGTAAGCACAGCATTTAAGTGTTACACTCTTGCGGCAAAGTGTATTAGTACTCTGTATATTAGTATATTAGTATTATAGTATTATAAGTATATTATTATAAGTATTATAATATAGTATAGTATTATAAGTATATTAGTATCCTAAGTATTTTGTCTATCATACCATTATCACACATTCAAACAATTGGATGTGGTACACTACTGCTGCTCAGCTTGACCTGGCAACACTGGAGGAGAGGAGGAATGGCAGGGGGGCTTGATAATGATAATGATTCCGCGAGCGCTTTGTCATGGGTTCGCATCCTGGCCGGGGAGGATTTACTGGGCGCAAATCCTTAATTGTAGCCTCTGTTTAATTCAACAGTAAAATGGGTACTTGGTTGTAACAACGATTCTTCGCGGCAGGGATCGTATTCCAGGGACCTGCCCGAAACGCTACGCGTACTAGTGGCTGTACAAGAATGTAACAACTCTTGTATATATCTCAAAAAAAAACAGCAATCTAAGCAAACTTTGACAAAATGAACAAAGAAGCAATGATCCAATCCAGGAACAGCAGAACGTGGGTCATACGAGAAAACTAGTTTAATGAGTTGCAGAAAATTCAGAAAGAAGTTGGAATTAAGTGTTATCAATAGAGGAGTGGGTTAGTTAAGACCAAAACTGATTGAAGCAAATTTTATACACAGTTTTAAAGGTTAATATGACAAGAAAAGCAGGAGAAGAGTGCTAATGGATTAAACAACAAAATGTTTGAAAGACGGGGCTAGGAACTCATGCTGGGCCCTGCACTCACATTTAGGCGAGTACATGTAGGAGAGTACAGAGTGCAAGCATCACTCGTGGCCACGCCCCCCCCCCCCTCTCTCTCTCTCTCTCTCTCACTTGGGCAAACACTTCAGTTTTCACGAGGTTGTGTACCAAGTATTTCTACACCTCGGAGCGCGAATTAGCTGTCTAGTTCAGTGGGTGGCACAACTGGCGTCGCCATGAAGATGCCACTAACGTCCCCGTGCAAGTGTGCCACTGACAACGGTGAATATTTTAAAGGAAAAACAACTTCCGCCTCATTTTCCTTTCCTGGATCTCGATATTTTTCCTGTTACTGACATTCACGCGTTTCGACCAACTCTTATGGCTTGGGCGAGAGTGGCGGCCGAGTACGAAACACCAGGGTAAGGCCGGTGCCGAAGGCGGTGTCGTGGCCAAGGATGGAGACACTACCGTTCACCACCAGCAGACGGGCCACCTCTTTAGTCTTGACCTAATTAACGCGTGAGTCATTATGGGAAAACGGAATTCCAGTTTTGACATGGTACCTGCACACGTGCGCTGCTTCTGGCTGTGGCAGGTATTGAACCCCAGGTGAGACTGGCGCCACGGCTGCCTGCGAAGGTGCCTTACACCCCCCCCCCCCAACTCTACTTATTTGTAACTTGTGAAATATTATTAACTGGTAAGTTATCAATCTTCAATTTCTTACGTAAAGGGATCCTCTCGCCCTATATTTTTATAATTTTTAAGGCGTTTATAATTAGTTCCACCGAGGGAAATATTATTGACGTTCACAAGCACGGGTAGAAATATTCAAATTAGACAATTATTCAATAAAACGTTTATGTAGGGTGAGGATTAAAGCCCCCACCACCACCACCTAAACGACCACTCCTACCACCACTGCAACCCGTATGACAATCATCTCTGCCACCACTGTCACCACCACTACCACCACTACCACTACCACCACGGGTTAATAAGGAATGAGAGGAGTGGACCAACATGGAAATAGCCCACCCTACTACACCTGCACTGGAGCGTTATAAAAGTTAAAGAATCAGAGGACACCTGTCAACAAAAATATGGAACATGAACAGCAGCAACGACAAAGAAAGTGACAGTGGTCAATCAAAACAAACCCCGGAAGGCCCAGGGAGAACTAAGACAAACAAACACGCGGGACCGACACGAAGACAAAAGGCGACTAAAGTGGCCAGGGGAGCAAGGCCAGAGATGTTAGCAGCTGGAGATTTTAATCACAGAGATACAGACTGTATAGCAAAGGATCTCCACACGGGGTGATGAGACATGGCCAGCAAAACTGGTGAACGCAATGGACAAGAACTACTTGAAGTGTTATATCATAGAGCCTGCAAGAGGAAGTGGGACAACCCACCAGCAGCACTGAACTCGGTGTGTACTCGCAATAAGGCACATGCCAAGAACATAGTCTGAATCTTCATACCAGTCAGTCAAGACATAGCAATAATGTCAAAAAATCAAAATAGAATTTCAAAATGGACTGAAAATTTTAAGATGCAGTTCACTGCTGACAAACGAAGAGAGCCAAGCCTTAGAAAAGAAAACAGAGGAACTAGATATCAGATAAAATAACAGTGAAGTTGCGAAATCAGTTTATAAAGAGATTCTTGGAGTCATGATTATCATGACCAGTAAGAAGCGAGACTGTACCGACCAGGCACATTGCTCAAGGGTTGAGATAAAATCATATGTACACATATGCAAATCGGCAAAATTAATTGAAGTTCGTCTGTTAAAGGTTTTAACAGACTTGATTGATTAATTAAGATTATGCCACTCAAGTGGCACGGGGTCGAGTAGCCCACAATTTAACAGACGTTCATACAGAGCGTATGAAACAGGTTTCAAGTTTTCAGACTTTACGATGACTCGAATGATATATACAATATATACAATAAGCAGTCTCCGTGGTGTAGTGGTAAGACACTCGCCTGGCGTTCCGCGAGCGCTATGTCATGGGTTCGCATCCTGGCCGGGGAGGATTTACTGGGCCCAATTCCTTAACTGTAGCCTCTGTTTAACGCAACAGTAAAATGTGTACTTGGATGAAAAAACGATTCTTCGCGGCAGGGGATCGTATTCCAGGGACCTGCCCGAAACGCTACGCGTACTAGTGGTTGTACAAGAATGTAACAACTCTTGTATATATCTCAAAAAAAAAAAAAAAAAAAAAAAAAAAAAAAAAAATATTAGTAGTAGGCATCCTGCAGTCTTGGGAGAGTATAGAGTTACGCTCTGGTTGCTGAGGCTGGAGAGTCCTCACCAGGGTGCAAAGTCAAGGGTAGGTTGATATGGATAAGCTGTTACCCATGCAGCAGGACCTCCTTCCTACCCTCTCCACGTTGCTGAAATTGTCCAATATTTATATTATATTTTCTTAAATAAAGAAAAAAAATGGAAAGGCTACCTGTGTTGGCTTGGAGGGTTGTGATGATCTTGATAATTACCTTATTAAACTTAATTGTTTATTAATCGTGTATTCCGGTGTTTCTTTTACTAATTGTGACTTATGTGACCTCCGCAGGGCTGTTCACGCGGGCGGTGGCCATGTCTGGGTGCTCGCTGGCCCCGTGGTCCCTCCAGGCGCGCCCACACCACTTCGCCCAGAAGCTGGCGGGAGACGTGGGATGTCCACAGACCCCGTCTCAAGACCTGGTGGACTGTCTCAGGCTCACTGACGCCCACACCATCAACCAGGTAGTTTGCCACGACCATCCATCAGCCAGGTAGTTTGCCACGACCACACCATCAACCAGGTAGTTTGCCACGACCACACCATCAACCAGGTAGTTTGCCACGACCACACCATCAACCAGGTAGTTTGTCACGACCACACCATCAACCAGGTAGTTTGTCACGACCACACCATCAACCAGGTAGTTTGCCACGACCACACCATCAACCAGGTAGTTTGCCACGACCACACCATCAACCAGGTAGCTTGCTACGCCCACACCATCAACCAGGTAGTTTGCCACGACCACACCATCAACCAGGTAGTTTGTCACGCCCACCGTCGACCAGGTAGTTTGCCACGACCACACCATCAGCCAGGTAGTTTGCCACGACCACACCATCAACCAGGTAGTTTGCCACGACCACACCATCAACCAGGTAGTTTGTCACGCCCACACCATCAACCAGGTAGTTTGCCACGACCACACCATCAGCCAGGTAGTTTGTCACGACCACACCATCAACCAGGTAGTTTGCCACGACCACACCATCAACCAGGTAGTTTGCCACGACCACACCATCAACCAGGTAGTTTGTCACGCCCACACCGTCGACCAGGTAGTTTGCCACGACCACACCATCAACCAGGTAGTTTGTCACGCCCACACCATCAACCAGGTAGTTTGTCACGCCTACACCGTCGACCAAGTAAGTTTGCCACGCCCACACCATCAACCAGGAAGCTTGCTACGCCTAAACCGTCGACCAAGTAAGTTTGCCACGCCCACACCATCAACCAGGAAGCTTGCTACGCCTACACCGTCGACCAAGTAAGTTTGCCACGCCCACACCATCAACCAGGAAGCTTGCTACGCCTACACCGTCGACCAAGTAAGTTTGCCACGCCCACACCATCAACCAGGAAGCTTGCTACGCCTACACCGTCGACCAAGTAAGTTTGCCACGCCCACATAATTGTGAGTAACCAGTGAGTCTACTCACAGAGTTGGTGATAAGCTTCTAGTTCCTCCTGTCCGGAAATTGTATCCTTAGTTATGCATAAACTCGCAACTAGTGATAAGCTGAGAATTTCAAAACAACATAGATAAAGCATATTTATTGATATCCGGAAGGACTCGGGACATTTGGCGCGTTTCTGAGCGGGTCCTTGTGATCCTTGGGGGTCCACAGGGGTGTCCCAAAACCCCCCCCCCCCCTAGTACTTCAGGGGTGCCAACAATGCTAAGGACTCCAAGGTCTCCGATGACCCCCACGGACATCAGAGACCCAAGGGACAACAGGGACCCCCCCTGAGACACCATGAGACTTCAGGGACCGTAGGAACCCTATGGACCCCTAGGATTGCAAGGATTCTAGGGACCCCAGGGACCCCAGGAACCGCACTGAACGACTGCAGTTTGACATGAAGCGCACTCCAGATATTTCGGGAAATTTTAAAAAATCAATCAATACCCGCGCCAAACAAAACTTTCCCTGAATTGTTTGACTTTATACTAATTACTTCCGGGTGTTGTGTTGAGGTTGGTGGTGGCGGCCCTCTGTGGACGTCTGGCGTCTCAGAGGACTCTCTTGCTCCCAGAATTATTGAACTTTATTTGTAGATTTTTTACGTTTAAAGTCGTGTATTGCGTTGGTCAAGCTGGGTGCTGTCACCCAGGTCACGGGTCAAGCTGGGTGCTGTCACCCAGGTCACGGGTCAAGCTGGGTGATGTCACCCAGGTCACGGGTGAGACAGACAATTCATGGTGTGAATCTGATGCTCCTCCGGCAGGTATACGAGAAGAACAACGTACAGGACGGGTTATGGCTGGCCTTCGCCCCAGTGGTGGAGGGCGACCTGCCGGGCGTGTTCCTGCCGAAGGCCCCGAGGAGAGTGCTGGAGGAGGGCCTGGTGCCCGCCACGCCTCTCATCATGACCCTCACCAGGGATGAAGTTTCCATCTGGTTCAGGAAAAGTAAGTGCCCGCCACGACACTGTTTGCACACGTCCCAGGCTCAACACAGCTCTCAGTGAGACACAATCCAGCTCTCAGTAGCACAGCTCTCAGTGAGACACAACCCAGCTCTCAGTAGCACAGCTCTCAGTGAGACACAACCCAGCTCTCAGTAATACAAGATGACAATGAAGACAACACTCAATGGCGTAGCCTACTAGGTAAAAATGTACTGCCTAGCAAAGCCTAACTAACACGACACTCTCACAGTATAAGTAAACTTACTAAAGACCAGGATCAAATAAACACAATTCTTCCATATTGAATTCTTACTTAAAAGAAAAATATAGCGAGAAATAGTCTCTCATAAAACATATCGAAGTAAATGTAAAGAGCATTTTAAATATAAGCCATTTGCAGCTTATATTTAAGCTGTAAATGTAAACAGCTGTAAGCTGTTTACCATAACCAAGCTATGAATAAGGTTAATTGTTTTAAATTAGTTTTAACTTATAATATACACATTCATATTATATATATATATATATATATATATATATATATATATATATATATATATATATATTATATATAATATATATATATATATATATATATATAATATATATATATATATATATATATATATATATATATATATATATATATATATACATATATAGCCTATACTTGCATAAACCACAAGTGAAGATTAACAATCTTTGGACAACACCCACCAGTGGGCCTCGAATCCAGAAAGCACAACTACCTTCCAGTAGCTGCCATAACTAATACGCTTACTAGTTATGCGTACTAGTTATGGCAGCTACTGGAAGGTAGTTGTGCTTTCTGGGTTCGAGGCCCACTGGTGGGTGTTGTCCAAAGATTGATATATATATATATATATATATATATATATATATATATATATATATATATATATATATATATATATATATATATATATATATATATATATATATTATTAAATATGACCGAAAAAGTAAGATTAATAATTCTAACACGAATTTTCTCAATCTTTCGTACATTACGCTTCACTGTTGGAGGTAAATAAAAAATCACTTCTCCAAAATTCATTTTTATTTCTAGTCTGACGCGACACGGGCGCGTTTCGTAAAACTTATTACATTTTCAAAGACTTCACAAATACACAACTGATTAGAACTTACGTATCTCTGCTATTATATCTACATTTGAGTGAGGTGGGAGGGATGATGTGGCATATAGTGATGTGGCATTAACACAAGACAGAACATGAGGGGATATTAATAGGGTATTAAAAGTATCAACACAAGACAGAACAGAAACAATGGGTATTGAATAGAAGTGTTTGTAGAAAGCCTATTGGTCCATATTTCTTGATGCTTCTATATTGGAGCGGAGTCTTGAGGTGGGTAGAATATAGTTGTGCAATAATTGGCTGTTGATTGCTGGTGTTGACTTCTTGATGTGTAGTGCCTCGCAAACGTCAAGCCGCCTGCTATCGCTGTATCTATCGATGATTTCTGTGTTGTTTACTAGGATTTCTCTGGCGATGGTTTGGTTATGGGAAGAGATTATATGTTCCTTAATGGAGCCCTGTTGCTTATGCATCGTTAAACGCCTAGAAAGAGATGTTGTTGTCTTGCCTATATACTGTTTTTTTTGGAGCTTACAGTCCCCAAGTGGGCATTTGAAGGCATAGACGACGTTAGTCTCTTTTAAAGCGTTCTGTTTTGTGTCTGGAGAGTTTCTCATGAGTAGGCTGGCCGTTTTGGCTGACTCATGAGAAACTCTCCAGACACAAAACAGAACGCTTTAAAAGAGACTAACGTCGTCTATGCCTTCAAATGCCCACTTGGGGACTGTAAGCTCCAAAAAACCCAGTATATAGGCAAGACAACAACATCTCTTTCTAGGCGTTTAACGATGCATAAGCAACAGGGCTCCATTAAGGAACATATAATCTCTTCCCATAACCAAACCATCGCCAGAGAAATCCTAGTAAACAACACAGAAATCATCGATAGATACAGCGATAGCAGGCGGCTTGACGTTTGCGAGGCACTACACATCAAGAAGTCAACACCAGCAATCAACAGCCAATTATTGCACAACTATATTCTACCCACCTCAAGACTCCGCTCCAATATAGAAGCATCAAGAAATATGGACCAATAGGCTTTCTACAAACACTTCTATTCAATACCCATTGTTTCTGTTCTGTCTTGTGTTGATACTTTTAATACCCTATTAATATCCCCTCATGTTCTGTCTTGTGTTAATGCCACATCACTATATGCCACATCATCCCTCCCACCTCACTCAAATGTAGATATAATAGCAGAGATACGTAAGTTCTAATCAGTTGTGTATTTGTGAAGTCTTTGAAAATGTAATAAGTTTTACGAAACGCGCCCGTGTCGCGTCAGACTAGAAATAAAAATGAATTTTGGAGAAGTGATTTTTGATTTACCTCCAACAGTGAAGCGTAATGTACGAAAGATTGAGAAAATTCGTGTTAGAATTATTAATCTTACTTTTTCGGTCATATTTAATAATATATGTCTACAGGAAAGACTGCTACCAAAATATACTAATATATATATATATATATATATATATATATATATATATATATATATATATATATATATATATATATATATATATATATATATATATATATATATATATATGTCGTACCTAGTAGCCAGAACGCACTTCTCAGCCTACTATGCAAGGCCCGATTTGTCTAATTAGCCTAGTTTTCATGAATTAATTGTTTTTCGACTACCTAACCTAACCTATCTTTTTCGGCTACCTAACCTAACCTGACCTATAAAGATAGGTTAGGTTAGGTTAGGTAGGGTTGGTTAGGTTCGGTCATATATCTACGTTAATTTTAACTCCAATAAAAAAAATTGACCTCATACATAATTAAATAGGTAGCTTTATCATTTCATAAGAAAAAAATTTGAGAAAATATATTAATTCATGAAAACTTGGCTTATTAGGCAAATCGGGCCTTGCATAGTAGGCTGAGAAGTGCGTTCTGGCTACTAGGTACGACATATATATATATATATATATATATATATATATATATATATATATATATATATATATATATATATATATATATATATATATATATATATATATACATATATATATTCTATACGAATTTTAATCGTTATACCTGTACCCGCAATTCTTTTAATTCTGTGGTGTTTTTTATTCACATTTCATGATATTTGCAGTAAAAATCGCTGATGTCATCATATGTCATCCGGGGATCATTTAAAAAGCTTCAACACATTTGGTAGGTCCGTGCGATCCAAGCTGACTCAGAGGGTCGATAGAATGTCTCATTGGACAAAATTAATACACAATTTTGGCTACTTAAATAAGGTCTTATTGCAGTTAGGAAGCTGCTCATATTCACAGGACAGATAGAGTAATAGGCTGCTGCTACTCCTGCAGCCTAGGTTCGAATACTTGAGACGGTCATTCACTGAATTGCTGAATATATGTATACTTTCATGCATTTAGAACACTTGTTTGGTCCAGGAAGCAACCATATCAGCCTAAGCGACGCAGAGAACTGGATAGACATGTTAATGCAACAGAAGTTCCCCGAGCTGGAGCCGCTGCCCCTGGCGGCCGTGATGCACGCCGTCAGAGCCTCCTACCTCTACCGTCACGGCTACTACAACACGCCTACAGTCCGGCACCCCATGGTACCCATCAAGGTCATGGCCGAGGTATGACCCCTCCACCTAGGTGGCACAACAATAACACATAAACTTTACATACTCGCATTTTGTCTTAATTTTAACAGTATCGCATTCGTTATTGTATTAAAGTTAACAATGTTTGTAGGATTCGAGACTTAGAAACTGTCCATTGACATCATTTTTCTAGTTCCTTATTTGGTTTTATAATATTCTGGTTTATATCACACGATGAAGCTGTCTCTGCTGGTTCAGCCCGTGCCTCATAAACCGCTTGAACTATTCAATCTGACACATTTTAGCTAGTTATTGACTGATCTTAACTAACCTGTTTACAGTTGATCTCTGACCTTGGTCTGCGGGTGCCGTGTGTGGAGGAGGCGGGGCTGCTGAGTCGCTGGACCAACCTCTACTTCGCTGAGTTCTCCTACTCCTCTCCGGACGATGTGCGCGTAGGCGACCAGAAGTGGATAGGTGAGCCAGTGCTGGTGGTGAGAAATAAATAGGTGAACACAATCGACTTGATAATGGTCCAGGGCGGACCGAAACGTCATCGTCTCTTCATCTTCTGGTGTGTGGTCTGGTCATGAACAAGTGACTCAGCGTAAGCGATCAGAGGAGGAGAGGCGAGTCAGGCCAGGAAGCTCATGAACGTTGCATTAGCAATATTAAATATGACCAACGTCACGCTTTGTCTAAGCTTGACATCTTTATTGCAGAAAAGCATAAAGGAAATGCAGTTATGACAACAATATTTCCCTAGTAACTGGTCAATCCTATAAGGTGAACTTGGGAAGGTTCATACATTCGTAGAGTCTCCAAGCCAACACAGGTAGTGGTTTTTGTCTTTACTTAAAACAACAATAAATACAGTTAAAAAGTAAGGTACCGAAGCACCAGAACAGTGTCATAACACCACGGGATTTATCACCAATAACAAGCAGCATACTAAAATAATAAACAAGACACCAAACCCAAACAGAAAGTTACAAACACCAAAACAGAAGTTATCCCGCACCAGTGTAATACATGCACACGCACCACGGCACAACTCCATGCACACATAAAGGGAACAAAACAACAAGGAAACACACGGAAAAGAAAGAGAAACAGAAGTACATAACGACAGGAACATACATAATGGACCCTAATACACAGAGGCCGCTACCACCCACCAAAATGAAGAAAGCAATTACAAGCAGGCAATTAAGGGGAAGCCTTCAACCCCCAAACATTCATTCAATCACAACCAAACTGAACAAATAAAGGGGGAAACAGGGTTCAAAGGAAAGGCCAGACACGAGACCTACTTTAACAATATATAATAAAACAGATGGAACCCAGCACACAACACATACACAGAACAATGGTCACAAGCAAGGTTAGGGAGACACCCCTGAACCTTGCTACAAGACACGCAAGCACAGTATGCCCATATATAAACACTAGGGGTCGACAAGCATATAGGCAACAAATGAAATTACAAACAAACACAAAGTAACATACAATGATAAAACCCAAGGGAACTATAAGTACTCCCAACACTGGGGCGCCTCACAGCTGGGTGGACAGCGCTTCGGATTCGTAGTCCTGAGGTTCCGGGTTTGATCCCCGGTGGAGGCGGAGTCAAATGGGCAAAATGTTTCTTTTACCCTCATGCCTCTGTTACCTAGCAGTAAATAGGTACCTGGGAGTTAGACAGCTGCTACGGGCTGCTTCTTGGGGGTGGAGGCCTGGTCGAGGACCGGGCCGCGGGGACACCAAGCCCCGAAATCATATCAAGATAACCTCAAGATGGAAAACAAGTACACAAGGAAATATAAAACCCGCATCTCCAACACAACCGAGGGACCCGACCCGATTAGTACCAACCAGCCACCAGCGGCATGGCTGAAAAGGCCGGAGCCTCTCCTAATTGTACCATTCTTCCCCTATGGAGTGGGGCTCCACCGACGGGGAAACCCCTTGACGAGGGGCAATAGATCTCTCTTTCCAACTCCAATCGCAAATCATGCCCACTACCACCAGGATCAACAACCCCCCACCTCGGTCCACTGGGGGAGCTCACAGGCAGAATCCGGCACGGGAGCCATCTTACCCCGCCCCTGCTCCTCCACCATCACCACCTCATCCACCCCACCCTCATCCTCTATAGGCTCCAAAGTGTCCGTACCACCAAGGGACCATGGCCTGGCAATGCCCTTCCTGCGTTTTTGGACGCCATCATCGTTTCTGCCGAGGGACCATCTCAGCCGGACGCAACTATCCAGTAGGCGTCGAGGGGAATACACCCCCTCCATCGGAGAGGCAGCTGGAAACGCCTCTTGAGTCAAGGGGAAAACCCCCACGTCCAGAGACCCCACAGGCGGAGCAAGTGCACCAGAACCGTTCTCCAAAGCAGACAGGGACGTCTCCTGGGGAGTCGGTACCACCACAACAGCAGGCGGCACACTGTGAATCTCCACAGTCGGCACCACACAAAACCCAGTAGTCAGGGGCCTCATCCACACACACCGGCCGGTCGGCAGCCCCTGGTTGCACGGGGCACTCCACTGGCTCCGCACAAGCTACCAGGATACTCACACAGCCAGGCACAACGTCTGTCAGACTGGACACCATCACCAACCACCACCAACATATAATAAACTCGCACCACGGCACAACTCCATGCACACATAAAGGGAACAAAACAACAAGGAAATATGGAAAAAGAAAGAGAAACAGAAGTACATAAAGACAGGAACATACATACCACCACCTCTGCAGAATCCTCCTGGGTTTGGAGGGGCGGAAAATCACCCTCCCGAAAGATTTTGACGTAAGCAGCCGCCTCCACGGAGCAAGCTGCCGCCAGATGACCCTGTAAGCCACACCGATGACAGGAACGGAGCTGACCTGAATACAAATATCCGAGCGTAAAACCCATCAGAGAAAACGAAGACGGTATATCCCACGTCAGGAACATCGTCAGCGTTCTGGTGCTCGTTCAATTGCATATGGAGCACCTCCACTAGCGCTATACCAAGCGCTGTATGGTCAACTTACTTTGAAAACTCGAGTTCTGCCGAAGACGTCTGCTTAAGAGGAGGCACAGATGATTCCATCGTAAAGCAAAAGTACCCTGTACAAGCAGGGAACCACATAGGACACAGGACCGACACCCAACCAGCGACTTCACACTTGGGTTGTTAACTGGGAGCAACACCTGAGCATGTCCGCTCCCTCTGGCGACCAGCCAGCGAATCCCCCGCATGTAGGTGTCGCTCAAAGAAGGAGACGCCATCATCGAAACTACCACTTAAACAAGAAGACGCCATCTTCGATTGTTTACTGTGATTTAATTTACATTTAGCTCTGCACATATTGCTAATACTTCTAGAACATGTAATTATATATGTCACAGTTTTCTTCTACTCAACTCTAGCAATATTACTAAATGTAACTTTGTGAAATTATTCCTCGCAAAATTTATGATGTCTTCACGTGCATTAAAAAAGTGATCGTGTTCCCCGTTTTCTGACAACAACTTTCTTTTACTGGTAAAGGCCTGCTAAATATACTTGCATTACCTTAAGTAGTCTGTGATTGGCCAAACGTCATTATTGATTTCGTTTATCTGTTTGCTTAAGTACGCACTAGTTAAGAAATTGTTCCATTAGGCTCTGCTGAGTTTGTTTACCAGCTGACTCTGCTGACGCTGTAGGCCAGCTGATTCTGCTGACACTGTGAACCAGCTGGCTCTGATGAGTTTGTTTACAAGCTGACTGCTGAGGCTGTGTACCAGCTGGTCCTGCTGTCTCTGTGTACCACCTGGCTCTGCTGAGTCTGTGTACCACCTGGCTCTAGGAGTCTGTGTACCACCTGGCTCTGCTGAGTCTGTGTACCAGCTGGCTCTAGGAGTCTGTGTACCACCTGGCTCTAGGAGTCTGTGTACCACCTGGCTCTAGGAGTCTGTGTACCAGCTGGCTCTAGGAGTCTGTGTACTAGCTGTTTCGGCTGAGTTGGTGCACCAGCTGGCTCTACAGAGACTGTACCAGCTGGTTCTGCTAAGTCTGTGTATCTGCCGGCTCTAATGAATTTTCAACACAGCAAAGGAAGGAGCTTTTTTAAACATCTATTAATATTAAATGAGACTTATCTAAACTTTGTTTCTGCTGCAAGAAGATTCTCTGGCGCATCTCCAGTTCAATTATTTACTTGTCTCTCCCACGTTTGAGTAAGATCTTCAAAGTTTCTTCATCTCCACACTATGTTCTAGCCCACTCTAAAGTAAGCCAACAGACACAGTGTTTACTTTAAAGACTCATGTTTAAATGAAAACAATCTACCTGATACCTTTACTGTGATTTTAACGCCGTTTCGAACGTTTAGAACAAGATTGCGGCCTTTTCCATTTTCTATACTATCTCTACCGATAACCTCAGCATTTCCTGATACATTTTTAGGTAGGATTACGGAGTAACCATATCGCCGTTTTTGGATACGTATTCATCAGGTTGATGGTGTCTCGATACTTGCAGGATCGTACCATGAGAGCGACCTGCAGTTCATGTTTGGCCAACCATTTCTGGGTTTGGTCAACACCCTACGAGGCCCACACGACCGCTCCGTCGCCACCACCATCATGAGGCTCTTCGTCTCCTTTGCCCACACCGGGTATGTAAACTGGTCTCCTTTACGTCACGCTGGGTACGTTAACTGGCCTCCTTAAGGTTACACCGACTGCGTGTAAACTGGTTTCCCTAACGTGACGTTTGGGAGACCAGTTTACATACATAGTGTGATATAATGGGGGCAGCTTATATTCCCGGCGTAACGTTAGAGGGACCAATTTACATACCTTTACATTACCCTGGGTATGTAAACTGGTCTTCCTTACATCATGCTGGGTATGTAAACTGGTCTTCCCTACATCATGCTTGGTATGTAAACTGGTCTTCCCTACATCATGCTGGGTATGTAAACTGGTCTTCCCTACATCATGCTTGGTATGTAAACTGGTCTTCCCTACATCATGCTGGGTATGTAAACTAGTCTCCCCAAAGTTATGCTGGGTATTTTCATATTCTTCTATTCTCGTCTGACTTTTATGATCTCTGGAATTTTGCAGATCTGAGTCACCACTATTTTTTCTCCTACTGAAATTATCCCTACAACACATTCTGTCTTACTATTTTCCTAATCACTAGTAATCTCTTCAAAAGTCTTGTTTCTTTTGACTAGCAGTGACCCTGCTAGTCAAAACTAGCAGGGTCATGCACCCCTCTGTTTACCTTACCTCTGTCCTACGCTATATTCTCAGGGTGCGATGTATAGTCATATTGGCTTAGTGCTCTCTCCTCATAATTATTATTATTATTAGTGGTAATATTATATTGGTGAACGTTTCAGTTTCTACTATTCCTATTGCATCAGGGTTCATATATTCATTGTTATTCTGCCCAGTATTGACAACTCCAAAGCTTGGGTAGGGGTTCAGGGTAGGGTGTGGCTTAGAAGGCAGGGGAGAGTATGGGAGAGGGGAAATGGAAGGTAGTGGGGAAACTGGAGGAAGGTTACTGGGGTAAGTGATGGAGGGGAAGGAACAGCGAGTGGGTGATGTTGGTATGGGATGGGACGTGATTTAGAATAGTATATATATAATGTGTGTGTGTGTGTGTAAGAGAGAGAGAGAAAGAGAGCCTGAGTAATGTTCCTGACGTTGATGATCTCTCAGCAGCGTGCCGGAGATGCGAGGACTAGAGTGGCCGGTTTACAACCAGAGCCACCTGGTCCACCTGGAGATGAGTGACAGCCTCTCGCTCAGCAACAACCTCGTCCTCCACAGGTGACTCCTAACTCTCTCTCTCAATGATGCTTTCATACTTGAACAGTTCCCTCCCTCTCCTCCTCCTCCTCCTCGCCACACTTCTCACGTCTACTCACTGAGAAGTGTTTACTGCTCACTTTACTATTACAACCCTTCCTCTATATTATAATATACATTATATTATAATACATAATACATAATGTATTCATTATTCATAATGAAACTATAAATACATAACATAAACGAATACATTATACATACAACGAAACTATACATAATGTATTCATTATACATAATGAAACTACAATCCCGCCGCTCATATATAACAACTGTGGGGGACATGTGTACAAATAACGGACTGGGGCACCCAAGCAATCTATTAACACAAGCTGATAATGGTTGTGATAATAATAGACCTGTGCTAATTGGAGTATAGTCCTAGAAAATTGTCAGAGACGTGACCTAGGATGAATTGATAGCAATTTCGATGGATGAAATGGTTTTGCTCCTCAGTGAAGGAGGAGTTAGTTTAACTTAATGACTAATTGGTCGATGGATAAAAGTTATTGGACGGGACGGGGCGGGAGGTGGTGGCCGGCCCGCTGTTGACAGTCGCCGTCTCCACCCTGGCGTGTTCCGGCTGCCAAACCCCACCACATTAAACCCCAACCAGTCCAACATTACCCTCTCCGTTGTCTTTTGAATCTGACCAGAAAATACCAATTATGTGTTAACTTCATGTGTTCAATATATTCGTGAAGATTTCGATCAACTTTTCTTGCTCGTTACGACTCTCTTCTGTCGTAGCGTCTATGTTGTCTCTTGTTTCCTGAGTATATAAGCACACATAGGCCTGAGATATGTAATCTTAGGTCTGTGCAGTACATAAATATGCACATACTAGGTCTAGGAGAGATTATTTTCTTGTTTTCTCGTGATCTCTGAAATACAGAGAGTACATAATGTGGAGTTTGTTGGGCGCCTCAGAACATATTGTGTACGTATGCTGTCACACTATACACACACCCCGCCCCACATGTCTGACCAGGTCTACCCCGCCCACAGGCTGTGCTTCTGGCAACGGTTCATCCCCCTCATGACAGCGTGGCCAATGAAGGCCCCGAAGGACAAGAGCAGCATGTCGCCGCCCATCACCACGCCCACGCCCACACTGCTCGTCCTCCTCCTGCTGCTGCTGCTGCTGCTGCTGCCACTTCTTCACCATGCTCGGACCTAGAGCACCACCACCAAGTCATACCCCCCAATCGCCCTACACCCACTACCTACCTCCACTATCCTCACCCATCTTGTTACATTTATATAAATTTTATCTTATTGATCAATTTTGTAGTAACTATAGACAGAGACGATATATATATATATATATATATATATATATATATATATATATATATATATATATAACTATATATATATATATATATATATATATATATATATATATATATATATATATATACATATTGTATGTATGTATGGTAATAGATACATTATTCTCACATCATTAACTTCATAACTTCACGTCACAGTCTTCTCAGCCATCTCATAAGACAATGGAAGATAGTATGAGGCTACAAGATGACCTACACAAACTGAAGGAATAGTCCAACAAATGGCTACTAAAGTTCAACCCAAGTAAATGTAAGGTAATGAAACTAGGCGGAGGAAACAAGAGGCCAGACACAGCATACCGAATGGGAGACGAAGTCCTCCTCAAAACGGACAGAGAGAAAGATCAAGGAGTTGATGTGAGACTGTCTCTTGAAGCCACATCAAAAGAATATCATCAGCAGCGTATGCGAGGCTGGCTAACATCAGAACTGCCTTTAGAAACTTGTGTAAGGAATAATTTAGAACCTTGTAAACCACATACGTAGGACCAATCCTGGAGTATGCTGCTCCAGCATGAAGTCCATATCTTTTCAAGCACAAGACGAAGCTGGAGAAGGTTCAAAGGTATGCCATTAGACTAGTCCCGGAACTAAGAGGTATGAGTTACGAGGAATGGCTGCACGAATTGTACCTCTCATCGCTGTAAGACAGAAGAGTTCGGGAAGACATGATCACCACATACAAAATTCTCAGGGGAATTGACAGGGTAGATAAGGACAGATTATTTAACACGGGTGGTACTCGCACATAGGGACACAGGTGGAAGCTGAGTACCCAAATGAACCACAGAGATGCCAGAAAGAACTGTTTCAATGTCAGTGTAGTTAATAAATGTAGTGCATTAGGCAGTGATGTGGTGGAGGCAGTTCATATACATAGTTTCAAATGTAGATATGATAGAGTTCAATGAGCTTAGGAACCTGTACACCAGTACATTGACAAAAGAGAGCCGAAGGTCAACCTCCGCAAGCACAACTAGGTGAGTACAAGTGATCGGGGCCGTCTAGCCCACTTGTAGGCATTAACAACCTATGTCTTACAGACATCTTTAAGACACATAGTGTGCATCTTCTGAACACTGGAAGGAACAGGTGGTAATACCTGTAGGAGGTGCTGCAGAGAGGGCAAGTTGAGATGGTTCACCACTCATTTAGGGCACCATTCATGTGCTTGTTTCCAATTAGCAACCAAGGAGAGCGGCCCCCCTCACCTCCCAATCTTGAGGTTATCTTGAGATGATTTCAGGGCTTTATTGTCCCCGCGGCCCGGTCCTCGACCAGGCCTCCACCCCCAGGAAGCAGCCCGTGACAGCTGACTAACACTCAGGTACCTATTTTACTGCTAGGTAACAGGGGCATCAGGGTGAAAGAAACTGTGCCCATTGTTTCTCGCCGGCGGACCACAGGATCACAAGTGCAGCGTGCTGTCCGCTCGGCCGACCGGCTCCCAGATCCCTCAAGCAGTGACCAAACCTGGGACAAGGTTGGGTAATTACGTGAGGTCAGCAGCCCTCTCCGCCCCCAGAGAGGCCTCGTGCATAACAGGAAGTCTGGGGTCACAGGGGATTAGACCCAGGCAGGGGACTTGAGATGACTGGTGGCCCCCCACTACTGGGTGGTGGGGCGCCTGCCACCTGGGCCACGAGGACACAGTTACCTTACTGGAGGACTTTGTGACTCGAATATTATTTACAGGTAACAATAGATGCATATGAGAGAGTGAGTGTGTGTGTGTGTGTATTTACTATTTGTGTCTGCAAAATCGAGCTATTAGCTCTAGGGCCCCGCTTTTCTAACCAATCTATTTTTCCTCTATTATATCTACTACATATATTTCTCTCTAACACACTCACACATACACACATCTCCGGGAAGCAGCCCGTAGCAGCTGTCTAACTCCCAGGTGCCTATTTACTGCTAGGTGAACAGAGCATCAGGGTGAAAGAAACTGCCCATTTGTTTCTGCCGTCGCCGGGGATCGATCCCCGGTGCCTAGGACTACAAATCCGGAGCGCTGTCCACTCAGCCACCAGACCTGGCCCATAATGTGTGTGTGTATGTATCCTCAGAAGCGAAACGTGTCCCGGTTGATTGATGAAGATTAAGTCACCCAAAAGGTGGCACGGGCATGAATAGCCCGTAAGTGGTGGCCCTTTTGAGCCATTACCAGTATCAAGAGCTGATACTGGAGATGTGTGGAGGTGCGACTACACCCTGCGTGACGGGAGATGTCTCCCGTGAATGTGTTAGGTGTGTCCCGGTTGATTGATTGATGAACATTAAGCCACCACAAGAGGCGGCACGGGCATGAGTAGCCCCGTAGGTGGCAGATGTTTGGAGTGAATGTGACCTTGGTGGTGTAACATCTTGAAGTGTGTGTGTGGCGTCACATGGCCCGAAAGTGTCCAGGTCTGGTACTGTACACAGTTAGCACTTAGCACGAAGTCGCTCAGTAGTGTTGCTGTTGTGGGAATATGTTGCTAATATTTACAAGTGTTCAGTTGTGCCCTGGATGGCTAGTGTAATGGCCAACGTCTCTCGTTAAGGGGTCACGCGGATGTACAGTTGGTTTCGTTCTAGATTCACAATCGGGAATTCCGGGTTCGAATTCTGAGTAAGATAAAAGTGATTGGGCGCGTTTCCTATCACCTAATGCCTCTGTTCATCTAGCAGTAACTAGGTACCCATGAGTAGTCAGCCTTGTGTGGCTGCAACCTGGGGAGGGTCAGTAATTCAACCATGGGAGGACTGCGATATAAGCCTAATATGTATATATATAAACACTTGCTGCCTGTCCTCCGACTCATTGATTAAAAATAATTATTCTGTAAGTGAAATTGAAATTGAAACTAAAATAAGTTTATTGAGGTAAAATACACACAAAGGGATGAGGTAGCTCAAGCTATTCTCACCCCGTTCAGTACATCGTGTTAATACATACATATACACACATCACAAACAATAAACATATTACCAAACATTCTGAGAGATAAACATATACATTTCCTGTAAGCGAACATACCGCCATAATAGCATGTACAACACTTCCTGATGGCAATATGTCCCGTTGGGTTGTTCATCCTGTCAGAACGAGAGACCAAAGGTTGAAGTTGGAAACACATAATGTAGAGAGATGTACAGCATTATTCGTATACAGTGAGAACGGAAAAAGTTATCACAATTCACAGTTTCAATAGACAGTATGACAGAGCACTGAAAAGTCAACAGGTATAACTGCTCCTAACATAATTATGAGGCGGGGCTATAGAGCTGGATCTCCCCCCCCCCCTCCTTCCTCGTCCTTAGAGAGCTATTTAAGCATAACTAGGTAAGCACCAGTTGATGAAGATCGACAGGCGGGGTCCAAGAGCAAAAGCTCTACCCTCTCACCCTCCACAAGCACTATCATACTACGAGTGGCTCATCTTCATCATTTTCCAGGAAGGGGTTCCCATGTACATACCCCTGTGACATTCCTTCCCCATGATCCTTACGGCGGTGTATGGTGGTGCCTTGATGGTGAATTGTGGCGGTACTTTGGTAGTGCCTTGTTGAGTGAACGTGTTCACACTATCGAGCGTGTGTGAAATCTGATATTGTAAGCTGTTGAGGCATTTCAGGCAACTTCAGGCAGCTGTCCAAGTGAATCCAGGGAAACTAATCTCATCAGCTGGTAGACGACCCTAACAAATGAAAGGGTTTCTGAGCACCAGTACTGGACTCTGGCAGGGGTAGAGGCTTGCGGGTTACACCCTGGGTCAGGCCGGTCAGTGACTGGATAATCTCGATGACCATAAAAGGCTCCCTGTTTCCGCTCGTGAGAAACAATTTACCCACCCTGTAAATAACAGTATTACAATAAAAATAATTTCTTAATTTGAGTGTTTGCATCTGTCTTTGATAGGAAGGTTATTACTGCTATATATGGCAGAACAGCTGCGCTGAAGACTGTTGTACCTTGCGCAGTGTCTTGTGCGGGAGAGGAAGACTGCTCTGGGTGTCAACAACAGTCACAGCTCTCCGCTAAAGACCATCAACCTTAATTAAACTGCGCCACCCTGAAGGTCTTCCCTGTCCCGAAAATTATTCGGAACTTTACAAAACTTTTGAGAATTCTGTAAATAGAGAAGACATGAATCATATTTTCTTAATATAATGTTGATAATAAATGTAGAAAGTAAATAAACATAATTTTACTAGGAAATAAACTCATTTTATAAAAAAATTAAGACGAAAATAGTTGGAATATCGATACTCAAATCATCGACTTCATTTTGCGTCAAGCTCCATCTATTTTCGTCTTTTTTATATAAAATTGTCTTATTTCCAAGTAATATTATGTTTATTCAGGTTCTACATTATTATCAGTATTATATTACTAAAATATGTTTTAGTTATTCTTTATTTACGTAATTTTAATATTGTTTTATTAGCATACTTTGGTATGTATCGGCATTTACGTAGCTGCCCTAGCCTAATGCAACACAAGCCTAGCCTAGCCTACACCCTCCTCCCTACTCTATCTGGATAGCCTAGTCTATCCAGTCCACCCTCCATACTGCAAACAGGAAAAAAACGTGTAATTCAACAATTTTTTTTGTTTTTGGGGGGGGGGGAATAAAGCGGAAGGAGAGGCATAGATGACGGGAAGTTTTAGAAGTGGGAAATACAGTGAGAGGTATGAAAGCAGGCGGGCTGTCCGCCTTGCTGACATGTTTATTTATTTATTTATTTATTTATTTATTTATGCATATACAAGAATGTACATAAGGAATGTGAGGATACAAATATGGTAATTACAGTCTTGTAAAGCCACTAGCACGCGCAGCGTTTCGGGCAGAGCGAACGTTATGTGGGTGTTGGCAGCTAAGCTAAGCTGGCTCCCTCTTGTCAGGGAGCTGTGAGTGTGTGAGAGGTTCTTCACGTGTGTTTCACCATATATGGATGTCTATAGATGAATACTGTGTAGCATTCATATGTACACACTCCGATGCTTCCACACATGTTGTTTTGTTCAAGGCTATTTATTTTATTATTATTATTTATTGGTTTACTCATACATACATGTATACCTATATATATATATATATATATATATATATATATATATATATATATATATATATATATATATATATATATATATATATATATATATATATATATATATATATATATATATATATATATGTCGTACCTAGTAGCCAGAACTCACTTCTCAGCCTACTATTCAAGGCCCGATTTGCCTAATAAGCCAAGTTTTCCTGAATTAATATATTTACTATAATTTTTTTCTTATGAAATGATAAAGCTACCCTTTTCTCTATGTATGAGGTCAATTTTTTTTATTGGAGTTAAAATTAACGTAGATATATGACCGAACCTAACCAACCCTACCTAACCTAACCTAACCTATATTTATAGGTAAGGTTAGGTTAGGTAGCCAAAAAAAGCTAGGTTAGGTTAGGTTAGGTAGGTTAGGTAGACGAAAAAACATTAATTCATGAAAACCTGGCTTATTAGGCAAATCAGGCCTTGAATAGTAGGCTGAGAAGTGCGTTCTGGCTATTAGGTACGACATATATATATATATATATATATATATATATATATATATATATATATATATATATATATATAAACATACATACACACATACCTACTCGATTTTTTCCAATTATTGGTGGGAAGGATTTCTGGTCAATATTTCATCTAGTAATTATGTACTGTGGGGCGGGTTTTTTTTCATCTAGTAAATCGAGGCTCTTGAGCCACCAGCTGTGGGAGCGGGGCGTCTCATCTTGGAGTAAGCTTTCTAACTTTGGGTCCTCTAACATTTCGATGGTGTTCCACACCCTGATGGCTTGGTGCTGTAGTCTGATGTTTAGTGGCTGTATGTTCAGGAGTTCTTGGAGCTCCTGGATTGTCTGATCATATGGTGGACGGTGTTTTGCTGCTCTCCTTAATGCCTTATTTTGCACTGCTTGCAGTTTCTGCATGTTAGTTTTCCTCAAGGTGTGTAGTGGTACTGGGGGATACTCTAGATACGGCCGAACTAGAGCCTTATATAGATGTATCTGAATGTTTGTACTGAGGCTTCGGAATCTTCTCAGTTTTCCTAAGGCTGCTTTGGCTTTGTTTAGTCGGTCCCTTACGTGAATTTTTATCCCAGTTCTATTTATCATGAGACCCAGTATTCTGTCTACCTCCGCATATTGGATCGGGCGGTTGTCAAGTATAATGGGGTCTGGGTTTCTTTTCGCAATGTGTATTATCTGAAACTTTGTTTGTGCTAATTTTCTATTGTTTTTCAAAGTTGTTTATGAGTTCAAATGCTGCCTTGGTCTTGTCGGCTAGTAGAGGCTTTGATGGTCCCGGTTGGCAAATTATTTGGGTGACATCGTCAGCGTATGTGATGTATTCTCCATGTTTGGGTTGGGGTAGGTCAGCTGTATATATGTTGAATAGAGTGGGAGAGAGGCAGCTTCCTTGTGGTACTCCACTTTTCAGTTCTATTACGTCACCTAAGTAGCTGCCGATATTAATTTAAGCCTAGCAGTTCTGTTGTCTATAAAGCTGCAGAGAGTAGCAGTAAATCTCTCAGGAAGCCCTAGCTCAGATATCTTATATTTTAGGCCTGTGTGCCACACTTTGTCGAAGGCTTTCGAAACGTCTCTAAGCACTATATTACACTGATCTTTTTTCAACACTGCGTTGGCTATATGCTCGTAGATCAGGGATATAGCTGTATGGGCCCCTCTGCGGTGTCTAAACCCATGCTGCCTGGTGTTATACTTCCCTTCCTCTTCCATATACTTCACAAGTCTCTGATTGGTAATTTTTTCGAATATTTTACCTGGTACTTCGAGGAGGGAAATTGGCCTGTAGTTTTCAGTTTGGGTTGGAGGTTTGCCTGGCTTGGGGATTAATCTTATTGTGGCATTCTTGAACTATGTGAGGAATAGTCCAGATGCAAGAGCTGCATTTACTATATACGTGTATTGATGGAGTGCAGTCACTGGTAGGTTGGATAATACCATCTTATTTATCTTGCTGTTGCCCGGCGGCTTGTTCTTGAAACCCATAATTGTTTTATGGACCTCTGCAATGGTTGTGTTTCATAAGGTGGCAATCATTGCGGATGTTGTTAAGGTCTATTGTTTGCGTCGGGAGTAGTGCTGCAGCTCTGTTATCGACTTCAGTTGTAATTTCCCTTTCATTAATGGGGCAAATGTTTAAATTTTCTTCCGGGTTTATCCTGAATATTTTTTTCCCAGAACTTCCTGAATTCCTCTTCTTGTTCTCTCTCCTCATAGAGTTTGTTTCCTGAGGCGTCTATGATGTAGGGTGTTTCCTCAGAAGAGTTTCCCATCAGGGTCTTTACTTTTTTCCAGAACTTTCCTGGGTTTCTGTAGTCGATTTGGATTTTGCTTATTAGGTCATCCCATTGTTTGGTGTACTCTGTTTTGCATAGATCTTGCAGCTCATCTTGAAGTTCCCTTTGTAAACTTTTGCGTTCGTCTGTCCACCCACTTTGTGTTATGAGTTGTAGAAGATTGTTATATCTGGTTTACAGTGTCCTGAGCGCCTCAGTGGCTGGGGGTGTGGGAGCGTTATATGGTGAGCTACGGGGATATGATCGCTCATACATTTTTCTATGGTGCTAATTCATGTATTTAACTCAGCGTTTATGCATGATGTTTCCTTTCCATTAAAATCTGTGACACTGATTTCCTGTGCACTGCTTTTGAACGCTTCCCAGTCAGTTTTAGTGTATTGAAGTCTTGGTGGTGAGGGTTTCTGAATAGAGTTAGTTGGTAGTGTCATTATTATTGGTAGGTGGTCGCTTGTGCTCACAGGGCCACTTTCTATGCGGGTGTTTAGGAAGTGGTGGTTGTTTGACAGTATTATGTCTGGTTTACCACTGTGGCCTTGTCTGACGTAAGTTGGGAAGTCTGGGCCCAGGTGGGTTAGATTTCCGTACCTTATCATATTGTGAATGGCTTCTCCTGCTTGGTTGTTCCTTCCATGTCCCAGGGTTCTATGCTTTGCGTTCAGATCTCCCAGGAAGTAAGCAGGTCTGTTCCTTCTGGTGAGTTTCATGATGTCGGCAAGGGGAAGGTAAGGATTAAAGTGTTGATTATAGTGTTGATTATATTGTTGTCCACCAGGGCCTTTATGATTTTATGGGAGGAAGGATTGTCTGGGAATTCCATTTCTGGGAGACCATTCCTCCTGTAAGTCTCTTTAATCACGGTTCCAAATGACCCTGGACTTGCTAAGTTTTCTAAGTGAGTAAAGATCATACTGCTCAAGATCTTTGTTGGTCGGTCACCAATTACCTGTGAGGTCGTGTTTGGTGGAGTGTGTGGGGTAGTGTTTGCTGGATTATGTGATACCTTATTTGACCAAGTGGTAGTTATACCTGCAGAGGTATTATTGGCTATTGCTGTCTTTTTTGCTGTGGCTTCGGCCCTTTTTTGTTTTAGGATGTTCTTCCTAGTGGAACAGGTTGATGCCAGCGTGCGGTGGGACCCCCCACCCCCCACACAGTTGAGACATTTGGGGGTTTAATTTATTTCTGCAGTCTCTGAATATGTGTTCCTGCTAGCCATTCAGGACATACTTTGGCCGTTTTTGGAAATCTGCGGCTGTGTTGTCGTATTTATAACATGTCCAACACGGGGTTATGTTATAGCATTCTTCTTGCTCAAGGTTGTATTTATCCGAGCTCAGGTGGTAGTAGAGGCAATGGATACCTTGGCTGAGGGCTTTTTGTGCCAGGGAAATTTCTTCGAATCTTATTTTCATCATGGGTGACAATCCCTGCATGAGAATTACTTCTTCTACCTTGACCCATTCATTCCTTTCCTCTATGTCGTGTTTAATATTGTCAGGAGTATGGTTAGTAAGTGGTGCATCAAGTCTTTTCACGACTATTGTCCTCCTGGCCGGCACCTCTGGGGGAATAATGACCGGAAAATATTTATCCATCAATTTACGTATATTTTCTCCCTTGATGACTGTGTCAACATGTTCATCCTGGCAGCATAGTGCTATGAATGAGGAGACCTTTGTGGGTATTAGTTTACAAAATCGTACCTTGAGAGAGAACAGGAGATTGGCTAGTTCATTCTGTTTCTCATGGCTTGTCCCCCCCCTACAGGGGGGCGGATTTTTATCGGTGACCTCTCATTGTCTCAGTTCCTGTTTATTCTATCTTGTTTTCTTGCTTTCCTCTCCCTTTCCCTTCCTAAGAAGGTTAGAAGCAGAGGTTAGCCCTTAGTGACTTATTCTTCTATATCCTATGTGTGGACAGAAGGTCCCCCTAAGACAGCCTAACCCTGCTACAAGGGTGAACAGATGCCCAGATCAAGTGCCCCCCCCCCCCCAGGTTTTACAGGTAAGCGCATGGACCACTGGACCGTTCCACCTGACTTGTTGATATGACGAATTGAGAAGAGTAAGAGAAAGTGGGGAAGATAAGTCTTATAACTAAGAATGTACAGGTGCTCTGTAAGAAGCTGGCATCATTGTAATATTGTTGTTGTTGTTGTTATAGATTCAGCTACTGGGAACAAAACTTTCCAAGTAGCACGGGCTATGGTGAGCCCGTAGTGGACTTACCCGGCAGAGGAGCGGTGCTCCGTGTAATATTGGCGGCTATGGCTATATATAACTCCACAAGGTCACCACCGCACCGACCCATCACCCCCTCCATGTCCATAACCCCTCCTGGCCCACCAACCCCAAGCCCCCCCCCCCCCCACCCTTCGTTAGATATTAGTGTTAGCTCGGCCTAGCCCAATGTTAGTTGGGTTGTGAGATTGTAATTATTGGCGTAACTGATATATTGTATTTAAATTTAAACAAAACTGTACCCCCTAAAAAAAATATTTAGTATAGAATTGTGTTTTATTGACCAAAAAAACCCCTCTCCGTGACAGTTCAGTAAATAGAGTAAGACTCTACTTGAAAAATAGACACTCCCCGCCAAACACACACCGAAACTACGACGTTGGTACAACGTTGGAACAAGTTTTAACACTTCCTAACCAGTTATAACAACCAATATAACAAGTTGTAACAATGTTCTAATACGTCATAATCACGTTAAGCCAAGATGTAACAACTTTATTACAAGTTGTAACAAGCGGAAAATAGAAACAGTCTCGGTTTGTGTTTCCAGGGTCTAGACTTGCCTGTATTTCAGCTGGATAATTTAGGCCGCATTTCTTGCTCTCGTTGCTGGCTTCCTTAGAGTCTGATAAAACAGTAGCCAGGCTAGGCGCTGTCTGGCTCTCAATAGCCAGCGATAGGCAGTAGCCAGTTATGGACTCTCAGTAGCCAGCTATAGGCTGTCAGTAGCCAGTTATAGACTCTCAGTAGCCAGCTATAGGCTGTCAGTAGCCAGTTATAGACTCTCAGTAGCCAGCGATAGGCTGTCAGTAGCCAGTTATGGACTCTCAGTAGCCAGCGATAGGCTGTCAGTAGCCAGTTATAGACTCTCAGTAGCCAGCGATAGGCTGTCAGTAGCCAGTTATAGACTCTCAGTAGCCAGCTATAGGCTGTCAGTAGCCAGTTATAGACTCTCAGTAGCCAGCTATAGGCTGTTAGTAGCCAGTTATAGACTCTCAGTAGCCAGCGATAGGCTGTCAGTAGCCAGTTATACATTTTTTTATATAAAAAAAAGGTTGGCAGCTAGTTGAAGGCTGTCAATAGCCAGTTTTAGTCTGTCAGTGAGTGTTATGGGGTTTAGGGTGGTAATGAGATAAGTCTTAAGATGAAAAAGATTATATATATATATATATATATATATATATATATATATATATATATATATATATATATATATATATATATATATATATATATATATATATATATATATTGTTGAATATGCCCGAAAAGGTAAGATTAACAATTCTAACACGAATCTTCTTAATATTTCTTATATTTTTCTTCACTGTCGGTGGTAATAACAATTCTCCGAAATTCGTTTTTTAATTGTCTGACGCCTGAACGCGTTTCGTAATTCGTATTACATTTCAAAGACGTATGTCAACAACATATGTTTTCAAGAAAGACTGCTACGAAAATATACTAATATTATATATATATATATATATATATATATATATATATATATATATATATATATATATATATATATATATATATATATATATATGTCGTACTTAGTAGCCAGAACTCTCTTCTCAGCCTACTATGCAAGGCCCGATTTGCCTAATAAGCCAAATTTTACTGAATTAATATATTTTCTCTAATTTTTTTCTTATGAAATGATAAAGCTACCCATTTCATTATGTATGAGGTAAATTTTTTTTTATTGGTGTTAAAATTAACGTAGATATATGACCGAACCTAACCAACCCTACCTAACCTAACCTAACCTATCTTTATAGGTTAGGTTAGGTTAGGTAGCCGAAAACGTTAACAAGCCTGAATGGTCCCCATGACTATATGCAACTGAAAACTCACACCCTGACTCGAACCCATACTGCCAGGAGCAACGCAACTGGTATGTACAGGACGCCTTAATCCACTTGACCATCACGACCGGACATAAGGAAGTGATAGCCGAAGCTATTTGAACCACTTCCCCGCCAGCACTCGGATGGTAATCTTGGGCATAGCATTTAGTTATATATATATATATGTCGTACCTAGTAGCCAGAACGCACTTCTCAGCCTACTATGCAAGGCCCGATTTGCCTAATAAGCCAAGTTTTCCTGAATTAATATATTTTCTCTAATTTTTTTCTTATGAAATGATAAAGCTACCCATTTCGTCATGTATGAGGTCAATTTTTTTTTTATTGGAGTTAAAATTAATGTAGATATATGACCAAACCTAACCAACCCTACCTGATAAAATATATATATATATATATATATATATATATATATATATATATATATATATATATATATATATATATATATATATATATATATATTATTAAATATGACCGAAAAAGTAAGATTAATAATTCTAACACGAATTTTCTCAATCTTTCGTACATTACGCTTCACTGTTGGAGGTAAATCAAAAATCAATTCTCCAAAATTCATTTTTATTTCTAGTCTGACGCGACACGGGCGCGTTTCGTAAAACTTATTACATTTTCAAAGACTTTAGTTCACAAATACACAACTGATTAGAACTGATTGATTGATTGATAAAGATTAAGCCACTCAAAAGGTGGAACGGGCATGAATAGCCCGTAAGTGGTGGCCCTTTTGAGCCATTACCAGTATCAAGAGCTGATACTGGAGATTTGTGGAGGTGCGACTGCACCCTGCGTGACGGGAGATGTCTCCCGTAATTATTAATTTTTTTTTCCCAGTGTTCTGAGGTTGCATTTAACCATCAAGCTGTTATCGTGGGGGAGGATACTGCTTCACAGTCTTTATGAGGGTGTCCAGCTGCTGGACACCTTTGTTGACCAGGAGAGTGGCTGTGTTGATGGCTTCAGGGTGGCCACTGCATGATTCAGGAACTCTTAAAGCTCTTCTAAGGTCATTGGTTGCTTCACATTCCAGAAGATAGTGAAGTAATGGCTTTTCTGTGACAGTTTGGCAGAAGATGCACTCTCTCTGTCGGGTTTCACCAATCTCCCAGTTGCATCTGTAACCTAGACGTAGTCTATATAGCCTAACTGCTATTTCCCTGTGGATTCCTTTTGGGATGTTTAACCTTTCTAATTTGGTTGCCTGAAGAGATTAGAACTTACGTATCTCCGATTTTATATCTACATTTGAGTGAGGTGGGAGGGGTGATGTGGCATTAACACAAGACAGAACAAGAGGGGATATTAATAGGGTATTAAAAGTATCAACACAAGACAGAACACAAACAATGGGTATTGAATAAAAGTGTTTGTAGAAAGCCTATTGGTCCATATTTCTTGATGCTTCTATATTGGAGCGGAGTCTTGAGGTGGGTAGAATATAGTTGTGCAATAATTGGCTGTTGATTGCTGGTGTTGACTTCTTGATGTGTAGTGCCTCGCAAACGTCAAGCCGCCTGCTATCGCTGTATCTATCGATGATTTCTGTGTTGTTTACTAGGATTTCTCTGGCGATGGTTTGGTTGTGGGAAGAGATTATATGTTCCTTAATGGAGCCCTGTTGCTTATGCATCGTTAAACGCCTAGAAAGAGATGTTGTTGTCTTGCCTATATACTGGGTTTTTTGGAGCTTACAGTCCCCAAGTGGGCATTTGAAGGCATAGACGACGTTAGTCTCTTTTAAAGCGTTCTGTTTTGTGTCTGGAGAGTTTCTCATGAGTAGGCTGGCCGTTTTTCTGGTTTTATAGTAAATCGTCAGTATGACGATTTACTATAAAACCGAGCTACGACATGGTCAAAAGGAGTTGAAACCGAAGTTCTACTGAACTTACTGGATCCTGCAGCCTCTCCGAGACACAAACCAGGGTTTTACACTACTCCCCCCATGCACTCGAGCTATGTCAATAGGCCGTTCTCCCTCTTTCGCCCTTACTTCATTACACACAGAAATCACAATTGCGTGATGCATCAAATGAACAGTGGATACCCTACATACCCATCCTGTGGACGGTAGTGAACCCTATATACCCACCCATTCGGTAGACACTGGTATATATATATATATATATATATATATATATATATATATATATATATATATATATATATATATATATATATATTCACATTAGTAGTTAGTAAATAGAATGACTTAGGCAGTGATGTGGTGGAGGCTGTCGACTCCATGCACAGTTTCAAATGTAGATATGATAGAGCTCAAGATCGAAGCTCAGGAATCTGTATACCAGTAGATTGACGATTGAGAGGCGGGACCAAAGAGCCAGAGCTCAACCCCCGCAAGCACACTAGGTGAGTACATACTCATCATGCAAGATTGTTCATGAGGGGATGATGAGGAGGGATTTCTTTTCTGGTCAGTAGAAGAAAAAGATTTATTTAATTCTTATTTATCCATTTATTTATATACCAGAAGGCACACTGGGTTGTGAGAGTACATAACATTCGTAGTCTTACATTCTTGCAAAGCCACATATTACTCCTATACGCATAGCGTTTCGGACAAATGGGGAAGAGAGGGGGATGGTTAATGGGTAAGGGATCGGGTCTTGGGGTTGGGGGTGAACGAATAGGGGAGGGGGGGTTGGGGGTAGGGTATAGGGAAGGGGGCTCTGGCGGGAATGAGTGACAAATCTCTAGTGTAAGCCTAGACACGGCTGAGGGAGGACGGTACGTGAAGCTGGGTACGGGCACAGTTTGGTCAGTGGTTACCTCAGTTAGTGGGCCGCCATCGCTTCCTGGCCTCAACGGTGTGGTCACACATTTGCTGGCTAGGCGCGACTCCTTGGATCTTTTACGCTTGGTCTAGACTACTACAGCAGGCGGCCCGCGGTGTAGTGTAAGTACAGTGATGTCTTTGTCATTGTTGTGTGAGTAAATATATCAGCTGTCTTTACTTAAGTAATGTTAGGAAGCTTTGGGTTATTAGACGGACCGTTGTAGTGTACTTGTAGCAAACAATACTTATTTATATAGACAATATTGTTAAATATTGTCTAAGGGTTAAATAATTGTTTAAATATAAGGGTCCCGGTAGTACAGTCTTGACTCACAATCGAGAATTCCAGGTTCGAAACCCGGGCTAATGTTTCTGCTCACATATAGAAGTATATACCAAGGAGTTAGTCAGCTAGTTGTGGCGCTGCATCCTGGACGGGGTCAGTAGTTCGACCTTGAGAAGCGGGGGGGGGGGGGGGGGGGAAGAAACTTGGACGACCTCAACACAGACCCCAGCACCACCCAAGGCCTAAGGTCCACAGTCGGAAGCACCCTCCACACAACCTACCAACGCTCCTACAATCATCATCTCAGCCGACGTGCTGTCCACGCCAGCAAGCGGCGCCACCATCGCTCCTGAAGCAGCTGCCTGCACCCATCACTCCACGACCCCAGGACCCAGCCCCGGCTGTACCACCAAAGACTAACACACCGGCACCAGAAGACTCTTCGGATTCGTCAGACTATGAAATATCACGTAGTGATAAGAAGCAGAAGACCGAGAAGACCATGGACTGTTCTACGGTCTGCCTAGCAAGAAGAACGCAGTCAGCTAAAGACCCAAGACCGTGGCGTCACCGCCTACATACTAGGCTACTGTATACCTCACCCACAGCCTACGCGCAGACCGACCAAGCAGCCTCCCGCCGCCCAAAACATGAAACAAGACCAACAACAAAGATCTTTATTTATTTATTTATATATATACAAGAGTTTCTTACATTCTTGTACAGCCACTAGTACACGGAGCGTTTCGGGCAGGTCCTTAATCCTATGTTCCCCGGAATACGACCCGCCAAATCCTTTAACAACCTGGTGCCCATTTTAATGTTGGGTTAAACAGAGGCTACAGTTAAGGATTGACGCCCGGTAAATCCTCCCCGGCCAGGATACGAACCCAGGCCAAAGCGCCGGACGAGTGTCTTACCACTGCCCCACAAAGACTGTTAAAGCATAAGAGCCTGTTGTCTCTTATGACTCAGATGTTGTGACTCACAGATGTTAACTCGCAGTTGTTGTCTCAGATGTTATGTGACTCGCAGATGTTGTGACTCGCAGATGTTGTGACTTACAGATGTTGTAACTTACAGATGTTGTGACTCACAGACGTTGCTCTTAACAACTGTTGCATCGCCTTGTATTATCGCCCGAATTATTTTGCAATATTCTGGTACAATTTTCAATTTTGTTTCGACAATTTTACTGTTAGTTTTATTATTGTATTTATTGTTTTATTTTGTATTCCTCCACACTAAATGCAATCCCAGACTAACTTGAGATTAGAGGAGGAAGGTCACTGACCTGACCTATGACCTCTCCAGGCCTGAGGTCACGTCCCTACACTAGCGGCCATGTTTTTGTGTCACAGTTCTTCGTCCCTTCCAAATGTACACAAATCATCCCCCTGAATCATCCTTGATCCCCCAGAGACTGATTGATGAAGATTAAGCCACCCAAAAGGTGGCACGGGCATGAATAGCCCGTAAGTGGTGGCCCTTTTGAGCCATTACCAGTATCAAGAGCTGATACTGGAGATGTGTGGAGGTGCGACTACACCCTGCGTGACGGGAGATGTGTCCCGTGGTTTCAGTCTCCCCCAGAGACTGTGATAAGGGCGTATATAAGAGTCAATTAAGCCCCAGCATCTCATTACGGGCTATTCATGCCCGTGCCACCTCTTGGGTGGCTTAATCTTTATCAATCATCAGCATCTGATATGTTTTCCATAGAACATGGTCTGCCGGTCGTGTTTACAACCAGGTCCCCGATTAGGGGGCTCTTGTCCCCCCTTTATAGTGAAGGGATGGTGCCCCACACAAACGCTTTCAACTAATCATTTTGTACGTCATAACGTTTCATTTTGTACGTCATAACGTTTCATTTTGTACGTCATAACGTCTCATTTTGTACGTCAGAACGTCTTATTTTGTACGTTATGGTTCATAGCGATAAATTACCCAATACTATCCACAGTGGCGGCTCACCAAAGTCCACGTTTTCTATGCAACGGTTGGTTAGGTTAGGCGGGTTGTTTTGGGGGTTCATTCGCGTCAGGTTAGGTTAGGTCTTTGTACTGTGTAGGTTGTGGTATGGCCGGACTGAACGGGTGTACGACAGTGTCAGTCACACGGCCACTTTGAGACACGAATTCGATAATATTTACTTTACAATTTGGATGGCAAAACATATTGTTATATACAATGTGTAGTTTATCATTATACCTACACAGCTCTTGTTCTCCCAGCACCTGCTAGGGACTCCCGTCAGGCACCATCCCAGCACCTGCTAGGGACTCCCGTCAGGCACCATCCCAGCACCTGCTAGGGGCTCCTGTGAGGCACCATCCCAGCACCTGCTAGGGGCTCCTGTGAGGCACCATCCCAGCACCTGGTAAAGACAGGTTAAACAAGTTGAAAAGACGGAAACAAAGCCATGCGTTGGTTTTGGCCGACCGGGGGGGGGGTAGGGTGAGTCCCTGGAGGATGGGGGGGGGGATAATGACCGCTGTTGTTATAGATTCAGCTACTCGGAACAAGTTTCAAGTAGCATGGTGAGCCCGTAACTTACCTGGCACAGGAGAGAGGGCATGTAGCACGGGGTATGGTGAGCCCGTAACTTACCTGGTACAGAAGCGGTGCTGTGTCTGATCGTTCAAGAAAGCGGGGAGCCATTACGACTACATAGCACTGGGAAGGGATCAGGATAAGGATTTGGGATGGGATTACAATGAGAGTATTATTAGATTCTTGGGAAGACGTCAGGAGGAACTTTATATTCACAGGAGACAAGAGTGGGGGACGTCACTTGCACAGACATGACCCGGGAGGTGGTATTAGTAGCAATTAAGGTTGGGAATCTACCGCCCCTGGGGAGTTTTATCACACCAGTCTCCTCCCACCATGCTGCCCAACCACCTGGACGGTCGGGGATTGAACGCCGACCTGCATGAAATAGGGCCGTCGCTCTATCGTCCCGCCCAAGTGGTTGGGCAGCATGGTGGGGGGGGGGGGGGGGGTGTGATAAAACTTTTTATATCTCATTAAGAATCAAGGAAACTGCAGAAGGCCTATTGCCCCTTGAAAAAGTACAGAAATGTTCCTAGCCGCTACAGTGTACGTTTAACGTTATGACGCAGGGATCTGTACACCAGTAGATTGACGGTTGAGAAGCGGGGACCAAAGAGCCGGAGCTCAACTCCCGCAAGTACAACTAGGTGAGTACGCAGATCTGGTGGTTGGGTTGGGTTTAGGGACAGCAATACATTCTCAGGTATTCAGGTATACTCAGGTATTCTCATACATTCTTAGACCCTACTGCAAGTTCGAAGAGCAGTACGTGTCATTGTATTCGTAAATGTATACACGAACTTACTCTGGATTGTTGTATAACTCGGTGAGCTGCTCAGTTTATTTACCGCTCAGCTACTGACAATTTATACTCGGTGAGCTGCTCAGTTTGTTTACCGCTCAGGTACTGACAATTTATACTCGGTGAGCTGCTCAGTTTGTTTACCGCTCAGGTACTGACAATTTTGATTTGTTGGGAATAAATCGCTTGACTTATTATTAAAGCTAATGATGCACACGTTGCACTCTGTAACGTCAAATCGTCGTGGCATTGATAACCTTGAATATAATTTATTTAATAATTTTTTTTAAACGATTTACGGTTTATTTCTAAGTGTTGGCGTCATCTTTGTCACTCAAGACTTTCTAATCTGTCAGTCTTTTTCTAACCAAGTATAGTGACCGATATTCTAAGATTGTACTATACTATTAATCAAGTACATGGAGTTGTTAGCGCATTCGGCTCACAACCAACAAGTCTGGGGTTAGAATCCCCTCGCAGGACGGAGACGCTTGGGCATGTTTCATTTCACCTGATTCACCTGACTTGTTCATCTAATAACAAATTGATACCCAGAGGCAACTAACGTCTTACTTTCTGGGAAAGGCCAGTCGTCGGCCTAGGGGACGAGGGGAGTATGGTAATCCTAGGCCTGGCCGCTACACACGGTAATCCTAGGCCTCCTGGCCGCTACACACGGTAATCCTAGGCCTCCTAGTCACTACACATGGTAATCCTAGGCCTGGCCGCTACACACGGTAATCCTAGGCCTCCTGGCCGCTACACACGATAATCCTAGGCCTCCTAGCCACTACACATGGTAATCCTAGGCCTGGCCGCTACACACGGTAATCCTAGGCCTCCTGGCCGCTACACACGGTAATCCTAGGCCTCCTGGCCGCTACACACTGTAATCCTAGGCCTCCTGGCCGCTACACACGGTAATAAAAGGCCTCCTGGCCGCAACACACGGTAATCCTAGGCCTCCTGGCCGCAACACACGGTAATCCTAGGCCTGGCCGCAACACACGGTAATCCTAGGCCTCCTGGCCGCAACACACGGTAATCCTAGGCCTCCTAACCGCTACACACGGTAATCCTAGGCCTCCTGGCCGCAACACACGGTAATCCTAGGCCTCCTGGTCGCTACACACGGTAATCCTATTCCTCCTGGCCGCAATACACGGTAATCCTAGGCCTCCTGGTCGCAATACACGGTAATCCTAGGCCTCCTGGCCGCTACACACGGTAATCTTAGGCCTCCTGGCCGCAATACACGGTAATCCTAGACCTCCTGGCCGCAATACACGGTAATCCTAGGCCTCCTGGCCGCTACACACGGTAATCCTAGGCCTCCTGGCCGCAATACACGATAATCCTAGGCCTCCTGACCGCTACACACGGTAATCCTAGGCCTCCTGGCCGCTACACACGGTAATCCTAGGCCTCCTGGCCGCAATACACGGTAATCCTAGGCCTCCTGGCCGCTACACACGGTAATCCTAGGCCTCCTGGCCGCAATACACGGTAATCCTAGGCCTCCTGGCCGCTACACACGGTAATCCTAGGCCTCCTGGCCGTTACACACGGTAATCCTAGGCCTCCTGGCCGCTACACACGGTAATCCTAGGTCTCCTGGCCGCTACACACGGTAATCCTAGGCCTCCTGGCCGCTACACACGGTAATCCTAGGTCTCCTGGCCGCTACACACGGTAATCCTGGGCCTCCTGGCCGCTACACACGGTAATCCTAGGCCTCCTGGCCGCTACACACGGTAATCCTGGGCCTCCTGGCCGCTACACACGGTAATCCTAGGCCTCCTGGCCGCTACACACGGTAATCCTAGGCCTCCTGGCCGCTACACACGGTAATCCTAGGCCTCCTGGCCGCTACACACGGTAATCCTAGGCCTCCTGGCCGCTACAATAAACAAGCAAGTATCCCAGGGAGATGCTGAGGTCTGGCCGCTTTCTACACTGACGCTCCACAGAAAACGAACCTCACAAACTGGGTAACTGCAGGAAATGGACCATATATATATATATATTATTATTTACTTGAATTTACCTGAAGGACACTATCTCTCTCCTAGCCTCGGCGAGGACAGGAAGCCGGTGGCTTTTCGAAGGTCCTCCCCATTTGTCTGGAGGAATTTGTCGAGCTGAGTTGGATTTTGAAATTCAGCAGAGATTTGGCATTGTGGGTTTTCACATGAATAACCAATAGTGACTGGATTGACGGATTTCCTTAGCAGGTTGTCGTCTAAGAGACGTCTAGAGCATGTCGTCTCAGGCTGGGGAAATGCTTCTTATTCTGTTCAGGTGACTTTGGGTCTGTTCAGTGCTTGGGGTCACCGTGTCCCAAGAGCTTGGGGGTCACCGTGTCTCAAGAGCTTGGGGGTCACCGTGTAACAAGAGCTTGGGGGTCACCGTGTAACAAGAGCTTGGGGGTCACCGTGTAACAAGAGCTTGGGGGTCACCGTGTAACAAGAGCTTGGGGGTCACCATGTAACAAGAGCTTGGGGGTCACCGTGTAACAAGAGCTTGGGGGTCACCATGTCCCAAGAGCTTGGGGTCACCGTGTCTCAAGAGCTTGGGGGTCACTGTGTAACAAGAGCTTGGGGGTCACCGTGTAACAAGAGCTTGGGGGTCACCGTGTAACAAGAGCTTGGGGGTCACCGTGTAACAAGAGCTTGGGGGTCACCATGTCCCAAGAGCTTGGGGTCACCGTGTCCCAAGAGCTTAGGGGTCACCATGTATCAAGAGCTTAGGGGTCACCATGTAACAAGAGCTTAGGGGTCACCATGTCCCAAGAGCTTGGGGGTCACCATGTAACAAGAGCTGGGGGGTCACCATGTCCCAAGAGCTTGGGGGTCACCATGTCCCAAGAGCTTGGGGGTCACCATGTAACAAGAGCTTGGGGGTCACCATGTAACAAGAGCTTGGGGGTCACCATGTAACAAGAGCTTGGGGGTCACCATGTAACAAGAGCTTGGGGGTCACCATGTAACAAGAGCTTGGGGGTCACCATGTAACAAGAGCTGGGGGGTCACCATGTCCCAAGAGCTTGGGGGTCACCATGTAACAAGAGCTTGGGGGTCACCATGTAACAAGAGCTTGGGGGTCACCATGTAACAAGAGCTTGGGGGTCACCATGTAACAAGAGCTTGGGGGTCACCATGTAACAAGAGCTGGGGGGTCACCATGTCCCAAGAGCTTGGGGGTCACCATGTCCCAAGAGCTTGGGGGTCACCATGTAACAAGAGCTTAGGGGTCACCATGTCCCAAGAGCTTGGGGGTCACCATGTAACAAGAGCTTGGGGGTCACCGTATAACAAGAGCTTGGGGGTCACCGTGTAACAAGAGCTTGGGGGTCACCAGAGCTTGACCCTGGAGCCAGTCACTTGCAAGAAGACTAGCGGGCGGCCCATAGAGACTTAAGACTCCTGCTGACTTTCTACATTTTTCTTCAAGAAGTACTTTCCGCAGCTACCAACTTATGCGCCTCATTATGCACGCCATGGTCCCCCAACGTACAAAATAAAGGGTACTATGACAATTAACACCTCACAAATATCCACGTATTCTGTGCGTGGGTTAATAAAGTTAGGTGAGTGTGTTTTAATACTCAGTATGTAGTGCTTTTTTGAGTAAAGAAGATGGAGAAGCACATGTGAACGGAAAAGTTTAGAGATGGGAAATATAGTGTGAATATACTACATAAATACTATATATATAGGACAGCAGGCGGGCTGTCCGACTTGCTGGCACGATGTGTGAGTGTGTACTCACCTAATTGTGCTTGCGGGGGTTGAGCTTTGGCTCTTTGGCCCCGCCTCTCAACCGTCAATCAACTGGTGTACAGATTCCTGAGCCTACTGGGCTCTATCATATCTACATTTGAAACTGTGTATGGAGTCAGCCTCCACCACATCACTTCCTAGTGCATTCCATTTATTAACTACTCTGACACGAAAAAATTCTTTCTAACGTCTCTGTGGCTCATCTGGGTACTAAGTTTCCACCTGTGTCCCCTTGTTCGTGTCCCACCCGTGCTGAAGAGTTTGTCTTTGTCCACCCTGTCAATTCCCCTGAGAATTTTGTAGGTGGTTATCATGTCTCCCCTTACTCTTCTGTTTTCCAGGGATGTGAGGTTCAGCTCCTTTAGCCTTTCCTCGTAGCTCATTCATCTTAGTTCCGGGACGAGCCTGGTGGCATACCGCTGAATCTTCTCTAGCTTTGTCTTGTGTTTAACTAGGTATGGACTCCAGGCTGGAGCTGCATACTCCAGGATTGGTCTTATATAAGTGGACTACAAGCTCCTGAACGATTCCTTACACAACTTTCTAAAGGCAGTTCTTATGTTGGCCAGTCTAGCATATGCCGCTGATGATATTCTTTTGATGTGGGCCTCTGGGGACAGGTTCGGTGTGATATCAACCCCCAGATCTTTCTCTCTATTTGACTCTTGTAGAATTTCACCTCCCAGATGGTGTGTGTGTGTGTGTGTGTGTGTGTGTGTGTGTGTGTGTACTCACCTATATGTACTCACCTATATGTGCTTGCAGGATCGAGCATTGACTCTTGGATCCCGCCTTTCGAGCATCGGTTGTTTACAGCAATGACTCCTGTCCCATTTCCCTATCATACCTGGTTTTAAAATTATGAATAGTATTTGCTTCCACAACCTGTTCCTGAAGTGCATTCCATTTCCCCACTACTCTCACGCTAAAAGAAAACTTCCTTACATCTCTGTGACTCATCTGAGTTTCAAGCTTCCATCCATGTCCTCTCGTTCTGTTACTATTCCGTGTGAACATTTCGTCTATGTCCACTCTGTCAATTCCTCTGAGTATCTTATACGTTCCTATCATGTCCCCCCTCTCCCTTCTTCTTTCTAGTGTCGTAAGGCACAGTTCCCTCAGGCGCTCTTCATACCCCATCCCTCGTAGCTCTGGGACGAGTCTCGTTGCAAACCTCTGAACCTTTTCCAGTTTCATTATATGCTTCTTCAGATGGGGACTCCATGATGAGGCGGCATACTCTAAGACTGGCCTTACGTAGGCAGTGTAAAGCGCCCTAAATGCCTCCTTACTTAGGTTTCTGAATGATGTTCTAACTTTTGCCAGTGTAGAGTACGCTGCTGTCGTTATCCTATTAATATGTGCCTCAGGAGATAGATTAGGTGTTACGTCCACCCCCAGGTCTCTTTCACGCGTCGTTACAGGTAGGCTGTTCCCCTTCATTGTGTACTGTCCCTTTGGTCTCCTATCTCCTAGTCCCATTTCCATAACTTTACATTTGCTCGTGTTGAATTCTAGTAGCCATTTCTCTGACCATCTCTGCAATCTGTTCAGGTCCTCTTGGAGGATCCTGCAATCCTCATCTGTCACAACTCTTCTCATCAACTTTGCATCATCCGCAAACATCGACATGTAGGACTCTACGCCTGTAAACATGTCGTTAACATATACAAGAAATAGAATTGGTCCCAGCACCGATCCTTGTGGTACTCCACTTGTTACTGTTCGCCAGTCCGACTTCTCGCCCCTTACCGTAACTCTTTGGCTCCTTCCTGTTAGGTAGTTCCTTATCCATTCTAGGACCTTTCCCCCCACCCCCGCCTGCCTCTCGAGCTTGAACAGCAGTCTCATGTGCGGTACTGTATCAAAGGCTTTTTGGCAGTCCAGAAATATGCAGTCATATGTGTGTGTGTGTGTGTGTGTGTGTGTGTGTGTGTGTGTGTGTGTGTGTGTGTGTGTGTGTGTGTGTGTGTGTGTGTGTGTACTCACCTAGTTGTGCATTGCGGGGGTTGAGCCTTGGCTCTTTGGTCCAGCCTCTCGACTGTTGACATTCACCTAGTTGTATTCTCCTAGTTGTGCTTGGGGAGGGTTGAGCTTTGCTCTTTCGGCCCGCCTGTCAACTGTCAATCAACTGTTACTAACTATTAACTATTTTTTTTCCTCACACCACACACACACACCCAGGAAGCAGCTCCGCAACAACTGTCTAACTCCCAGGTACCTATTTACTGCTAGGTAACAGGGGCATTCAGGGGGAAAGAAACTTTGCCCATTTGTTTCTGCCTGGACCGGGAATTAAACCCGGGCCACAGAATTACGAGTCCTGCGCCCTGTCCACTCAGCTACCAGACCCCTCAAACACGCGCTCACACACACACTCTGTACTCACCTAGTTGTGCTTGCGGGGGTTGAGCTCTGGCTCTTTGGTCCCGCCTCTCAACTGTCAATCAACTGATGTACAGATTCCCGAACCTACTGGGCTCTGTCATATCTGCATTTGAAACTATGCATGGAGTCAGCCTCCACCACATCACTGCCTAATGCATTCCATTTATTAACTACTGTGACACTGAACAAGTTCTTTCTAATGTCTCTGTGGCTCATTTGGGTACTCAGCTTCCACCTGTGTCCCCTTGTTCGTGTACCACCAGTGTTAAATATTCCATCCTTGTCCACCCTGTCAAGTCCCCTGAGAATTTTGAATGTGGTGATCATGTCTCCCCTAGCTCTTCTGTCTTTCAGCGACGTGAGGTGCAGTTCACGTAGTCTGTCCTCATAACTTATGCCTCTTAGTTCTAGGACTAACCTAGTGGCATACATCTGAACTTTTTCCAGCTTCGTCTTGTGCTTGACTAGATACGGATTCCAGGCTGGGGCTGCATACTCCAGGATTGGTCTTACATATGTGGTATACAAGGTTCTGAAGGATTCCTTACACAGGTTTCTGAAAGTAGTTCTGATGTTAGCCAGCTTCGCATAGGCCGCTGATGTTATTCTTTTGGTGTGGGCTTCAGGAGACAAGTTTGGCGTGATATCAACTCCTAGACCTTTCTCTCTGTCCGTTTCGTGAAGGACTTCATCTCCCATTCGATATCCAGTGACTGGCCTCCTAGTTCCTCCTCCTAGTTTCATTACCTTACATATACTTGGGTTGAACTTTAGTAGCCATTTGTCGGACCATTACTTCAGTTTGTCTAGGTCATCTTGTAGCCTCATACTATCCTCCTCTGTCCTGATCCTCCTCATAATTTTTGCGTCATCAGCAAACATCGAGAGGAACGAGTCAATTCCTTCTGGGAGATCATTTACGTATATCAGAAACAGAATAGGTCCAAAGGACTGATCCCTGTGGGGCTCCACTCTCCACTGGTGAATCCCCGCCACTCCGAGACCTCACCCCTCACGGTGATTTGCTGTGTCCTGTTGCTTAGGTACTCCTTTATCCAGTGGAGTACATTCCCTTTCATTCCTGCCTGCATCTCCAGTTTGTGCACTAGTCTCTTATGCGGTACTGTGTCAAAGGCTTTCCGATAATGCAAAAATATGTAGTCTGCCCATCCTTCTCTTTCTTGCCTAATTTTTGTTGACGTCATAGAATTTAATCAATCCTGTGAGGCATGATCTGCCATCCCTGAACCCATGCTGATGTTTTGATACAAAATTTTTCCGCTCCAGATGTTCTACTAGTTTTTTTCGCACAATCTTCTCCATCACTTTGCATGGTATGTAAGTTAGTGGCACTGGCCTGTAGATCAGAGCCTCCTGTCTATCACCCTTCTTGAATATCGTGACTACATTAGCCGTCTTCCTAGTTTTTGGCAGTTAACCTGTCACCAGTGATTTGTTATACACTATGGCTTGTGACTGACACAGAAATTCAGCTCCTACCTTCAGTACCCAAGGAGAGATTCCATCCGGGCCTATAGCCTTTGTCACTTTCAATTCTAGCAGATGCTTATTCACCTCCCCACTGGTAATTACAAACTCATCTAGTGGTGTTTGGTTAGATCTTCCCTCCACTATCTCTGGGATTTCCCCAGACTCTACTGTGAAGAACTCCTGAAATTTCTTATTGAGTTCCTCGCACACCTTGTCGTTTCCAGTGAATTCGTCTGCTCCCATCCTCAGTTTCATTACCCGTTTCTACACTGGTGTTTTTCTCCTGATGTGGCTGTGCAGCAATTTAGGTTGAGTCTTTGCCTTGCTTGCTATGTCATTTTCATATTGTGTTTCTGCCTCCCTTCTCACCCTGATGTATTCATTCCTGGCGCTCTGATATATTTCTCTGCTCACTAGTGTCCTATTATTTCTGTAGTTTCTCCACGCCCTTTTACTTAGTTGCTTTGCTACCTTACATCTCTGATTAAACCATGGGTTTCTCGTCTACATTTTATTTATTTCTTTTTGGACTGGGATGAACTTTCCTGCTTCCTAACACTTGTGTGTGATGTTGTCCGTCATGCCTTGGGCCGTCTTCCCTCCGAGCTCTGTTTCCCAAGTTATATCTGTTGGGAATTTTCTTATCTCCTCATATTTTGCCTTTCGGAATGCCAGCCTTTTGTTTTCTGGGCCCTTGAGTATATTAATAATCCTTCTTCGACCAAATACTCAAACATCAGTACGCCGTGATCGCTCATTCCACAGAAGCTTCAAAACCGATTTCCCTTATGTCAGAGTCATTCAGAGTGAAGACTAGGTCGAATCTTGCTGGTTCATCATTGCCTTTCATTCTCAGCATGTCAGCATCCCTGACATGCTAACTTAAAAAGTTCCTTGTTACCACTTCCAACATTTTCGCTCTCCATGTTATCTCACCTCCATGTGGTTCCTTGTTTTCCCAGTCTATCTTTCCATGATTGAAGTCCCCATGATGAGCTGGTGGGATCTATTTCTCCAGGCAGCAGTGGCTGCTCTCTCAATTAGTGTTAACTGCCATTTTGTTTCTGCCATACTCTTGCCTGGGTCTTCTATCATTTGGTGGAGGGTTATATATTTCTGCTACTATAACTCTCGGTCCTCCCATCGTCATGGTGCCTGTAATGTAGTCTCTGAATCCCTCGCAGCCTGGGATAACCATCCCCTCGAAGCTCCATTCCTTTCTTATCAGTAGAGCCACTCCGCCTCCTCATCTTCCTTCCCTCTCTCTCCTTATTACAATGTAGTCCAGGGGAAACACTGCATTCATTATGACTCCTGAGAGTTTTGTTTCTGTGAGTCCAATTACATCTAGGTTCCCTTCTTGTGCTCTTCCTTAAGTTCACTTGCCTTGCTTGTAATCCCATCTATGTTTGAGTATATTATCTTGAAACTGATCTTCATTCCAGCCTCATTTTCTGTTGATTCCACTACGTGTGTACTCACCTATTTGTGCTTGTGGGGGTTGAGCTACGGCTCTTTGGTCCCGCCTTCTCAACTGTCAATCAACTGGTGTACATGTTCCTGAGTCTACTGGGCTCTTATCATATCTACACTTGAAACTGTGTATGGAGTCAGCCTCCACCACATCACTTCCTAATGCATTCCATTTGTCAACCACTCTGACACTGAAAAAGTTCTTTCTAATATCTCTGTGGCTCATTTGGGCACTTAATTTCCACCTGTGTGCCCTAGTGCATGTGCCCCATGTGTTAAATAGCCTGTCTTTATCCACCCTATCAATTCCTCTAAGAATCTTGTATGTAGTGATCATGTCCCTCCTAATTCTTCTGTCTTCCAGCGACGTGAGATTTAATTCCCATAGTCTCTCCTCGTAGCTCATACCTCTCTGCTCGGGTACTAGTTTGGTGGCAAGCCTTTGAACCTTTTCCAGTTTAGTTTTATGCTTGACGAGATATGGACTCCATACTGGAGCTGCATACTCCAGGATTGGTCTGACATAGGTGGTATACAAAGTTCTGAATGATTCCTTACACAAATTTCTAAATGCCGTTCTTATGTTGGCCAACCTGGCATATGCCTGGTTGGTTGATGGGGTTCTGGGAGTTCTTCTACTCCCCGAGGCCGGGCTCGACTTGTGAGAGTTTGATCCGCCAGGCTGTTGCTTGGAGCGGCCCGCAGGCCCACATACCCACCACAGCCCAGCTGATCCGGAACTTCTCTTAGAAAACAGTCCTGTTGATGATGTTATCCTCATGATACGGCTTCAGGGGACAGGTCTGGCATGATATCAACCCCCAAGTCTTTCTCTCTCTCTGACTCTTGAAGTATTTCATTTCCCAAATGATACCTTGTATCTGGTTTCCTGCTCCCTATACCTATCTTTATTTCACTACATTTGCTTGGGTTAAACTCTAACAACAATTTGTTCGACCATTCCTTCAGTTTGTTTAGGTCTTCTTGAAGCCTCAAGCAGTCCTCCTCCGTCTTAATTCTTCTCATAATTTTGGCATCATCAGCAAACATTGAGAGAAATGAGTCTATACCCTCTGGGAGATCATTTACGTATATCAGGAACAGGATAGGACCGAGTACCCTGTAGGACTCCACTGGTGTCTTCACGCCAATCTGAGGTCTTACCCCACACTGTAACTCTCTGCTTCCTATTGCTTAGGTACTCCCTTATCCACTGGAGCACCTTACCAGTTACTCCAGCCTGTCTCTCCAGCTTATGTACCCCTCTTATGCGGTACTGTGTCAAAGACTTTCCGTGTGTGTACTCACCTAATTGTGCTTGCGGGGGTTGAGCTCTGGCTCTTTGGTCCCGCCTCTTAACTGTCAATCAACTGATGTACAGATTCCTGAGCCTACAGAGCTCTATCATATCTACATTTGAAACTGTGTATGGAGTCAGCCTCCACCACATCACTGCCTAATGCATTCAATCCGTTAATTACTCTGACACTGAAAAAGTTCTTTCTAACGTCCCTGTGGCTCATTTGGGTACTCAGTTTCCACCTGTGTTCCCTTGTTCGCGTACCACCCATGTTAAACAGTTTATCTTTATCTACCCTGTCAATTCCTCTGAGAATTTTGTAGGTAGTGATCATGTCTCCCCTCACTCTTCTGTCTTCTAGTGTCGTGAGGTGCATTTCTCGCAGCCTTTCTTCGTAACTCATGCCTCTTAGTTCTGGGACTAGCCTAGTAGCATATCTCTGAACTTTTTCCAGCTTCGTCTTGTGCCTGACAAGGTACGGGCTCCATGCTGGGGCCGCATACTCCAGGATTGGTCTTACATATGTGGTATACAAGGTTCTGAATGATTCCTTACACAGGTTCCTGAAGGCAGTTCTGATGTTAGCCAGCCTCGCATACGCCGCAGATGGTGTGATATCAATTCCTAGATCCTTCTCTCTGTCCGTTTCATGAAGGACTTCATCTCCCATTCTGTATCCTGTGTCTGGCCTCCTGTTTCCACTGCCTAGTTTCATTACCTTAGGGTTGAATCTCCTCTTTTGCTGCTGTCAGCTCGCTTTGCAGGTTGCTTTTTGTATTATTCATTTCCTGCATCTCCCTTCTGATATCCTTCAAGACCTGGGCAAACACTTCCTTCATTCAGTCACATTGACATTTCCCTGTTCCCTTGGAAGTGCCATGTTTGTCACTCTTCTTACTATGTCTTGATAGGGTTTGCCAGGAGGGGGGTGCTGATAGAGTGTGTGTGTGTGTGTGAGAGAGAGAGGGGAGAGGAGGAGGGTGGCTGATATTAGTATGGTCAAACCTATCACCTAGGTGCCAAATCCTGTTTGTGAGACATCTGTGTGTGTATTCACCTAGTTGTGTTTGCGGGGGTTGAGCTTTGCTCTTTCGGCCTGCCTCTCAACTGTCAATTTTACTGTTCTCAACTGTTTTACTAACTAATACTAACACACACACAACACACACACCAGGAAGCAGCCAATGACAGCTGACTAAGTCCCAGGTACCTATTTACTGCTAGGTAACAGGGGGCATTCAGGGTGAAAGAAACTTTGCCCATTTGTTTCTGCCTCGTGCGGGAATCGAACCCGCGCCACAGAATTACGAGCCCTGCGCGCTATCCACCAGGCTACGAGGCCCCTAGTGTTACATAGCCTATCTTTATCTACCCTATCAATTCCGCTGAGAATCTTGAATGTGGTGATCATGTCCCCCCCTAACTCTTGTGTGTGTGTGTGTGTACTCACCTAGTTGTACTCACCTAGTTGTGTTTGCGGGGGTTGAACTCTGGCTCTTGGTCCCGCCTCTCAACAGTCAATCAACAGGTGTACAGATTCCTGAGCCTATCGGGCTCTGTCATATCTACATTTGAAACTGTGTATGGAGTCAGCCTCCACCACATCACCCCCTAATGCATTCCATTTGTCAACCACTCTGACACTAAAAAAGTTCTTTCTAATATCTCTGTGGCTCATTTGGGCACTCAGTTTCCACCTGTGTCCAAGTTTCCAAGTGTGTGTGTGTGTTTACTAGTTTACTAGTTGTGTTTTTACGGGGGTTGAGCTTTGCTCTTTCGGCCCGCCTCTCAACTGTCAATCAACTGTTTACTAACTACTTTTTTTTTTTTTTTTTTTTCCACACCACACACACACACACGCCCCAGGAAGCAGCCCGTGACAGCTGACTAACTCCCAGGTACCTATTTACTGCTAGGTAACAGGGGCATTCAGGGTGAAAGAAACTTTGCCCATTTGTTTCTGCCTCGTGCGGGAATCGAACCCGCGCCACAGAATTACGAATCCTGCGCGCTATCCACCAGGCTACGAGGCCCCCCCCCCTGTGTGTGTGTGTGTGTGTGTGTGTGTGTGTGTGTGTGTGTGTGTGTGTGTGAAAGAGAGAGCGAGGTCCTTCACACGTTCTTTCAGCTCATATTACAATACAATCTTGTAAAGCCGCTAGCACGCATAGCTTTTAGGGTGTCTATATACTGTGTAGCATTCACATACCTGGTTGATACCAGGTTGATGGGGTTCTGGGAGTTCTTCTACTCCCCAAGCCCGGCCCGAGGCCAGGCTCGACTTGTGAGAGTTTGGTCCACCAGGCTGTTGCTTGGAGCGGCCCGCAGGCCCACATACCCACCACAGCCCGGTTGGTCTGGCACTCCTTGGAGGAATAAATCTAGTTTCCTCTTGAAAATGTTCACGGTTGTTCCGGCAATATTTCTTATGCTTGCTGGGAGGACGTTGAACAACCGCGGACCTCTGATGTTTATACAGTGTTCTCTGATTGTGCCTATGGCACCTCTGCTCTTCATTGGTTCTATTCTACATTTTCTTCCATGTCGTTCACTCCAGTACGTTGTTATTTTACTGTGTAGATTTGGTACTTGGCCCTCCAGTATCTTCCAGGTGTATATTATTTGATATCTCTCTCGTCTTCTTTCTAGTGAGTACATTTGGAGGGCTTTGAGACGATCCCAATAATTTAGGTGCTTTATTGCATCTATGCGTGCCGTATATGTTCTCTGTATTCCCTCTATTTCAGCAATCTCTCCTGCTCTGAAGGGGGAAGTGAGTACTGAGCAGTACTCAAGACGGGACAACACAAGTGACTTGAAGAGTACAACCATTGTGATGGGATCCCTGGATTTGAAAGTTCTCGTAATCCATCCTATCATTTTTCTGGCTGTCGCAATATTTGCTTGGTTATGCTCCTTAAACGTTAGGTCGTCAGACATTATTATTCCCAAATCCTTTACATGCTGTTTTCCTACTATGGGTACATTTGATTGTGTTTTGTACTCTGTATTATGTTTAAGGTCCTCATTTTTACCGTACCTGAGTACCTGGAATTTATCACTGTTAAACATCATGTTATTTTCTGATGCCCAGTCGAAAACTTTGTTAATATCAGCTTGAAGTTTTTCAATGTCCTCAGCCGAGGTAATTTTCATACTGATTTTTGTGTCATCTGCAAAGGATGATACGAAGCTGTGACTTGTATTTTTGTCTATATCTGATATGAGAATAAGGAAAAGCAGCGGTGCAATGACTGTACCCTGAGGTACAGAGCTTTTCACTGCACTTGGACTAGATTTTATATGGTTGACAGTTACTCGCTGAGTCCTGTTTGACAGAAAACTGAGTATCCAGCGTCCTACTTTACCGGTTATTCCCATTGACTTCATTTTGTGTGCTATCACGCCATGGTCACATTTATCGAAGGCCTTTGCGAAGTCCGTGTATATCACATCAGCATTCTGTTTCTCTTCTAATGCCTCAGTGACTTTGTCGTAGTGCTCAAGTAGCTGTGAGAGGCACGATCTTCCCGCTCGAAATCCATGTTGGCCTGGGTTGTGAAGGTCATTGGTCTCCATGAAATTGGTGACCTGACTCCTAATCTCTCTCTCAAATACTTTTATGATGTGCGATGTTAGTGCAACTGGTCTATAATTTTTTGCCAATGGTTTGCTCTACATACATATATACACTCCGATGCTTATGCACATGTTTTGTTGTTCTATTTACGGGTCAGTTGTATTATTTTTTGAATTTATACATTTATCTATCATGATTTGTATTTATATATTCATTTATTATTAGTAGTATTTCATTTAGGAACTATGTATAGTAGGGCTGCGTGGTTTCCACTGAGTATTGTTTAAGATTCACTACCTGGAACAAAAAGTTCCAAGTAGCACGGGCTATGGTGAGCCCGTAGGATTAGCTCTCATGCGGGAACTGTGTACAGGGTTGGCATCTGTGGTGAGTGGTGGGAAGGTTCCTCTCAGGATGTGATGGGTCGCCCCGTCCCGGGCGGGAGGGCGGCCGCCCACCCAGTGGCCTCCCACTGGCCCGAAGGCGGTTTACTTTTCACTAATACCTTTAAGTACCAGAGGCACTCAGTAGCCCACGGGATGGGTATGGGGTGCATAATAAATGAACTAAACTAACTCAATAGCATAGTAAAGCTGTGAAATTAGCACACAGAGATGCAGCAAATACTGATGTTCGGAAATATTGCCGGACCAACCGGGCTGTGGTGTATGTGTGGGCCTGTGAGCCACTCCAAGCAACAGCCTGGTGGACCAATCTCTCACAAGTCAAGCCTGGCCTCGGGCCGGGCTTGGGGGAGTAGAAGAACTCCCAGACCCCCGCCAAGCAGGTGGGTTGGTGTGGGTGTTGGGCAGGCAGGCAGGCTGGCCTGTCCCTTGGGGCCACTAACAACGGTTGACCGCGAGTCGGGTGCCAACTCGTAGAGCCTGAAGGCTATTTATTCCACATTAGTGACTCTCGTTGTGGTAGGAGGCTTATGCTTATAGTACCAGAGGTCTTCACAGTGTGAGTGTGATGATATATACACAAACTGTGAGAAAACACAGAAGGTTTGAGGATGTATTATACCTCAGGCGTGTTCCACAAGTCCTCAGCCCATGGCTCTTTTTTTTACAGGGTGGTGTGAAGTAGAGAGGGGGGGGGGAGTGGTGGGAGGCGGGAGGACGGGATGTTTTTTTCTGTTGATGGGAAGTAAAGAGGATGGAAAAGAGCAGATTTTTTTTTTAATTTTGCTCCGAGGGGCGAGTTTATTGGGCAGCGCCACTCATCCTGTGAGTGGACACACCGCCATAGTGACAGTATTGGGCAGCGCCACTCATCCTGTGAGTGGACACACCACCATAGTGACAGTATTGGGCAGCGCCACTCATCCTGTGAGTGGACACACCACCATAGTGACAGTATTGGGCAGCGCCACTCATCCTGTGAGTGGACACACTGCCATAGTGACAGTATTGGGCAGCGCCACTCATCCTGTGAGTGGACACACCGCCATAGTGACAGTATTGGGCAGCGCCACTCATCCTGTGAGTGGACACACCACCATAGTGACAGTATTGGGCAGCGCCACTCATCCTGTGAGTGGACACACCGCCATAGTGACAGTATTGGGCAGCGCCACTCATCCTGTGAGTGGACACACCGCCATAGTGACAGTATTGGGCAGCGCCACTCATCCTGTGAGTGGACACACCGCCATAGTGACAGTATTGGGCAGCGCCACTCATCCTGTGAGTGGACACACCACCATAGTGACAGTATTGGGCAGCGCCACTCATCCTGTGAGTGGACACACCACCATAGTGACAGTATTGGGCAGCGCCACTCATCCTGTGAGTAGACACACCACCATAGTGACAGTATTGGGCAGCGCCACTCATCCTGTGAGTGGACACACCGCCATAGTGACAGTATTGGGCAGCGCCACTCATCCTGTGAGTGGACACACCGCCATAGTGACAGTATTGGGCAGCGCCACTCATCCTGTGAGTGGACACACCGCCATAGTGACAGTATTGGGCAGCGCCACTCATCCTGTGAGTGGACACACCGCCATAGTGACAGTATTGGGCAGCGCCACTCATCCTGTGAGTGGACACACCGCCATAGTGACAGTATTGGGCAGCGCCACTCATCCTGTGAGTGGACACACCGCCATAGTGACAGTATTGGGCAGCGTCACTCATCCTGTGAGTGGACACACCGCCATAGTGACAGTATTGGGCAGCGCCACTCATCCTGTGAGTGGACACACCGCCATAGTGACAGTATTGGGCAGCGCCACTCATCCTGTGAGTGGACACACCGCCATAGTGACAGTATTGGGCAGCGTCACTCATCCTGTGAGTGGACACACCGCCATAGTGACAGTATTGGGCAGCGTCACTCATCCTGTGAGTGGACACACCGCCATAGTGACAGTATTGGGCAGCGTCACTCATCCTGTGAGTGGACACACCGCCATAGTGACAGTATTGGGCAGCGCCACTCATCCTGTGAGTGGACACACCGCCATAGTGACAGTATTGGGCAGCGCCACTCATCCTGTGAGTGGACACACCGCCATAGTGACAGTATTGGGCAGCGCCACTCATCCTGTGAGTGGACACACCGCCATAGTGACAGTATTGGGCAGCGCCACTCATCCTGTGAGTGGACACACCACCATAGTGACAGTATTGGGCAGCGCCACTCATCCTGGGAGTGGACACACCGCCATAGTGACAGTATTGGGCAGCGCCACTCATCCTGTGAGTGGACACACCGCCATAGTGACAGTATTGGGCAGCGCCACTCATCCTGTGAGTGGACACACCGCCATAGTGACAGTATTGGGCAGCGCCACTCATCCTGTGAGTGGACACACCGCCATAGTGACAGTATTGGGCAGCGCCACTCATCCTGTGAGTGGACACACCGCCATAGTGACAGTATTGGGCAGCGCCACTCATCCTGTGAGTGGACACACCGCCATAGTGACAGTATTGGGCAGCGCCACTCATCCTGTGAGTGGACACACCGCCATAGTGACAGTATTGGGCAGCGCCACTCGTCCTGTGAGTGGACACACCGCCATAGTGACAGTATTGGGCAGCGCCACTCGTCCTGTGAGTGGACACACCGCCATAGTGACAGTATTGGGCAGCGCCACTCATCCTGTGAGTGGACACACCGCCATAGTGACAGTATTGGGCAGCGTCACTCATCCTGTGAGTGGACACACCACCATAGTGACAGTATTGGGCAGCGCCACTCATCCTGTGAGTGGACACACCACCATAGTGACAGTATTGGGCAGCGCCACTCATCCTGTGAGTGGACACACCACCATAGTGACAGTATTGGGCAGCGCCACTCATCCTGGGAGTGGACACACCGCCATAGTGACAGTATTGGGCAGCGCCACTCGTCCTGTGAGTGGACACACCGCCATAGTGACAGTATTGGGCAGCGCCACTCGTCCTGTGAGTGGACACACCGCCATAGTGACAGTATTGGGCAGCGCCACTCATCCTGTGAGTGAACACACCGCCATAGTGACAGTATTGGGCAGCGTCACTCATCCTGTGAGTGGACACACCGCCATAGTGACAGTATTGGGCAGCGCCACTCGTCCTGTGAGTGGACACACCGCCATAGTGACAGTATTGGGCAGCGCCACTCGTCCTGTGAGTGGACACACCGCCATAGTGACAGTATTGGGCAGCGCCACTCATCCTGTGAGTGGACACACCGCCATAGTGACAGTATTGGGCAGCGCCACTCGTCCTGTGAGTGGACACACCGCCATAGTGACAGTATTGGGCAGCGCCACTCGTCCTGGGAGTGGACACACCGCCATAGTGACAGTATTGGGCAGCGCCACTCGTCCTGGGAGTGGACACACCGCCATAGTGACAGTATTGGGCAGCGCCACTCGTCCTGGGAGTGGACACACCGCCATAGTGACAGTATTGGGCAGCGCCACTCATCCTGTGAGTGGACACACCGCCATAGTGACAGTATTGGGCAGCGCCACTCATCCTGTGAGTGGACACACCGCCATAGTGACAGTATTGGGCAGCACCACTCGTCCTGTGAGTGGACACACTGCCATTGCGGCATGTACAACACTCCCCAATAGGAGAGTTGTCCACAGATGAAAGGACAAAAGTTTTGAAATGGGACATATATTATTTCATATGTTATGTTATGACAGCTGGCGGGCTGTCCGCCTTGCTGACACAGTTTGTGTGTGTGTATTTACTACTTACTATTTGTGTCTGCAGAATCGAGCTATTAGCTCCTGGACCCCGCCTTTCTAGCTAATCTATTTTAAATCTATTATATCTATTGCATATATTTCTTTGTAACACAGGCACACATCCTCAGGAATCAGCCGTCTAACTCCCAGGTACATATTTTCTACTAAGTGAACAGGCGCAGCAGGGTGAAAAAACTGCCCATTTGTTTCTGCCTCCGCCATGAATTGAACCCAGCACAGATGCTTTCACACATCTGTGTGAAGCGGGACCAAAGAGCCAGAGCTCAACCCCCGCAAGCACAATTAGCTGAGTGCATGTTCTGACGTTTAAACACCTTAAACATGTTTAAACACATGGTTAAGGGTCCTTATTTTTTGTATTTTTTATGAGGAAAAGGATTTCTGATCAGTATTTCGTCTAGGAAATATGTATTAAGTTTCCATCGAGTAATCGAGGCTCTTGGGCCACCAGCTGTGGGAGCGGGGCGTCTCATCTTGGGCCACCAGCTGTGGGAGCGGGGCGTCTCATCTTGGGCCACCAGCTGTGGGAGCGGGGCGTCTCATCTTGGGCCACCAGCTGTGGGAGCGGGGCGTCTCATCTTGGGCCACCAGCTGTGGGAGCGGGGCGTCTCATCTTGGGCCACCAGCTGTGGGAGCGGGGCGTCTCATCTTGGGCCACCAGCTGTGGGAGCGGGGCGTCTCATCTTGGGCCACCAGCTGTGGGAGCGGGGCGTCTCATCTTGGGCCACCAGCTGTGGGAGCGGGGCGTCTCATCTTGGGCCACCAGCTGTGGGAGCGGGGCGTCTCATCTTGGGCCACCAGCTGTGGGAGCGGGGCGTCTCATCTTGGGCCACCAGCTGTGGGAGCGGGGCGTCTCATCTTGGAGTAATCTTTCTAACATTTCTATGGCATTATACACCCAGTTGTCAGATGTTTAGTAGCTGCACGTTCAGGAGTTCATGGAGCTCCTGGACTGTCAGATTATATGATGGACTGTGTTTTGCTGCTCTTCTGAACGCCATATTTTGCATATTGATTGTCCCTCTCTGTCCCTCACCACTATGGTGGACACGTAGCTGGGCGGCGGAGTGGGAGGTGGTGAGAGGGGTACCTGGGTGACTGGGGGGTGGGAAGGGAGGCAGTAAGCTTGACAATAGCAGGAGGAGAAAGGCTGTAGCACTGACTTATCAGTGACACCTCCCTCCCTCCCTCCCTCCCGCCCCAGACTATAAGTGTTCAATAGCCACTACAGCGTTATCTAGCGCGACTCGTACTGCTCTAACCCTGTCCATCGACGACTGAGGATAAAGTATATAAGCTGGGGTCTTATGGCTTCAGTGAGGCGAGGAAGGGCGGCGAGTAGGTTGGTAGTTGTGTGTAGACGATGGCGGGGCGGGGCGAGGCGAGGGCGAGGGCGAGGCGAGGGCAGGCGAGGGCGAGGGCGGGGCGAGGGCGAGGCGAGGGCGAGGGCAGGCGAGGGGGAGGGCGGGGCGAGGGGAGGCGAGGGGGAGGGCGGGGCGCACACGTACTGATCACTGACTACGGGGAAGTAGCACTTTATGCCCCGCCTACTATCCTTGTTGTACCTGTTGCGTTGTATTTCAACTATTCTGACTGTCGAAGTGTCTCACGTGTTGACCACTCGCACTGGCCACGAGAAATATTGAATTCCATGTGATTTTCTCGCATTTTATCGACTCATTTGCGTTTTTAGCTTCCGTTTATAGCAGATTTTTTAATAATTTGCAAAGATAACATGAAGCTGTGACTAGTATTTTTGTCTATATCCGAGATAAGAATGAGAAATAGCAGTGGTGTAAGGACTGTGCCCTGAGAGTCAAGGCTTTTCACTGCACTTGAACTTGATCTTATCTGATTGACCGTCACTCTCTGCATTCTGTTTGACAGAAAGTTGAAAATCCAATGCACGCCTTTATCCGTTATTTCAACTGATCTCATTTTATTGGCTATGCCTCCACAGTCACATTTTGTCGAATGACTTTGCAAAGTTTGTGTATACATCATCTGTATTTTGCTTTTCTTCTAAGGCCTCGGTGATGGGTTATCTTAAGGTTATCTTGAGATGATTTTGGGGGCTTAGCGTCCCCGCGGCCCGGTCCTCGACCAGGCCTCCTTTTTGATACACCCCCTCAGGAAGCAGCCAGTAACAGCTGTCTAACTCACAGGTACCTATTTACCTAATTTATGGTATATATATGTCGTACCTAGTAGCCAGAACTCACTTCTCAGCCTACTATGCAAGGCCCGATTTGCCTAATAAGCCAAGTTTTCTTGAATTATTATATTTTCTCATTTTTTTTCTTATGAAATGATAAAGCTACCCATTTAATTATGTATGAGGTCAAATTTTTTTTATTGGAGTTAAAATTAACGTAGATATATGACCGAACCTAACCATCCCTACCTAACCTAACCTAACCTATCTTTATAGGTTAGGTTAGGTTAGGTTATATATATATATATATATATATCGCCTTCATCAGAGCAAAGTAGAATGAATTCTACTTTGCTCTGATGAAGGCGAATTAGCCGAAAACGCGTTAAGCATTTTCTATTTTTCACATGTGGTTATTCTGCACATATATACATATATATATATATATATATATATATATATATATATATATATATATATATATATATATATATATATATATATATATATATATATATATATATATATATATATATATCCATTGTATTGTGACGTGATCTGGAATAGAGCAGTAACCATTCTGGCAGGTGGTGTACCAAACGCACATTAATAAAAAAAAAGAGAAATCAAAATAAAGCAAATCTGCTTGGGTCTTCTACAGGGTATCAATTGCGGGCAAAAGCAAAGAATAAAAACTTTAAACATTTAATATAACAAAAAATAACTTTAATTTTACACAACATGATAAGTAACAATTAATGAAAACAAAACCCTTTTATTCACTTGGCTTGAACACAATCAAAAGATAAATATATTCATGTGAAGTTTACGTTAATAACAAAGGTGAAGGTAAAACTTTATACCAAATGCTACGTGCGTCTACCGTCACCCGTGGCCGAGGATAGATGCTGAAGCATTGAGCACTACAAGGGTAATCTGCGCTGGACCTTGTTGTTGTTGTTATAGATTCAGCTACTCGGAACAAGTTCCAAGTAGCACGGGCTATGGTGAGCCCGTAACTTACCTGGTACAGGAGCAGGGCAAGTAGCACGGGCTATGGTGAGCCCATAACTTACCTGGCACAGGAGCGGGGCAAGTAGCACGGGCTATGGTGAGCCCGTAACTTACCTGGCACAGGAGCAGGACAAGTAGCACGGGCTATGGTGAGCCCATAGTGGACTTACCTAGCACAGGAGATGTGCTGTGCGCTGGACGCTGGCAAGCCTTTATATACGGGGTGCGACATCATTTTGGCGCTAATTCTGGAGCTGTAGACTAGCGGCAAGATAACTACCATCACGATAGTTTGTATGGTGTCGGGAACGCTGGCTAGACGGCAGATGGGCTGTCTCTCACTGAAGGTATGGTGGAGGGGGGGGGGGCGTGCCTAGACAATACGTGTGGCACATATTGTTGTTGCTGCTGAGTCTTGAAGTTGGAGCATGCTGATTCGTAGGTGGTAAGGAACAGGCAGAATCTACTGCTATGCAGGTGATAACTGTAACAATACATATATGCTCCTAGTTGAGCAGAGACATCAATTGAAAGAAACTGACTCCCGGCCTGTTTCTCTCATATCTACTTAATAATATATTTCTCTCATACACCACGTCCCCGGGACACAGTCCGCAAGAGCTATCAAAGGTCCAGGTACCTATTTACTGCTAGGTGAACAGACGACCCAGGACATAGCAACTACCCATTTGTTTCTACCTTGACCGGGAATCGAACCCTGACCCCTAGGACTACGACCCCAGAGGTGTTCACTCGGCTGAGTGCTTAACTATTTGTACTCACCTAGTAGTCCTTGCGGGGAATGAGCTTCGGCTCTTTGGTCCCGCCTCTCAATTGTCAATCAACTGGTGTGCAGATTCCTGAGCCTACTGGGCTCTATCATATCTACATTTGAAACTGTGTATGGAGTCAGCCTCCACCACATCACTTCCTAGTGCATTACATTTACTAACTACTATGGAATTGAAAACGTTATTTCTAATGTCTCTGTGGCTTATTTGGGTACTCAGCTTCCAACTGTGTCCCCTTGTGCGTGTGCCTCCCGTGTTAAATAATCCAGTCTTGTCTACCCTGTCTATTTCCCTAAGAATTTTGTATGTGGTAATCATGTCTTCCCGAGCTCTTCTATCTTCCAGCGACGTGAGGTGCAGTTCACACGGGCATTCCTCTCTGAACTTTTTACAGCTTTGTGCTTGACAATGTACGGGTTCCATTCTTTTTACTCCATACTCCAGGAGTGGTTTTACATAAGTGTTATACAAGGTTCTGAAGGATTCATTACACAGGTTTCTGAAGGCAGTTCTGATGTTAGCCAGCCTTGCATATGCCGCTGATGTTATTTTTTTTATATGGGCTTCAGGAGCCCATATAAAAAAATAACATCAGCGTGATATCAACTCCTAGATCTTTCTCTTTGTCCGTTTCATGAAGGACTTCATCTCCCATTCGGTATCCTGTGTCTGGCCTCCTATTTCCTCCGCCTAGTTACATTACCTTACATTTACTTGTGTTTAACTTTAGTAGTCATTTGTTGGACCATTCCTTCAGTTTGTCTAGGTCATCATGTAGCCTCATACTATCCTCCTCTGTCTTAATCCTTCTCATAATTTTTGCGTCATCTGCAAACAATGAGAGGAACGAGTCTATTCCCTCTGGGAGATCATGTACATATATCAGAAACAGTATAGGTCCAAGAACTAATCCCTGCGGGACTCCACTGGTGACGCTTCGCCACTTCAAGACCTCCCCGCTCACGGTGACTCGCTGTCTTCTGTTGCTTAGGTACTCCCTTATCCAGTGGAGTACCTTCCCTTTCACTCCTGCATGCATCTCCAGCTTGTGCACTAGTCTCTGGTGTGGTACTGTGTCAAAGGCTTTCTGACAATCCAAAAATTTGCAGTCTGCCCACTTCTCTCTTTCACGCCAGATTTTTGTTGCCTGACAGTAGAATTCAATTTTTCCATGAGGCATGACGTCATGTACTCACCTAGTTGTGCTTGCAGGGGCTGAACTCTGGCTCTTTGGTCAGATGTGTGTGTGTAAACATGTCCTGCAACATGATTTATTGATCCATAAAGAATGTTGCAATATTGCCGCCAATATAACCCTGTTGAATAAAAGTAAGGAAGCAAGAATATTCCCGGTATGTGAGAGTAATTATCTAGTATGCGGCTAGCGGTATACCCGTGATAGCTCTGCACGTGGTAAAGTAACGGCTCTAGACCCATATGACAAGAACATTTCAGGTCAGTAATGTAGGTTTTGCAACATTTGAGTGGTTTGATCATGAGTAAAGATGGACATAACGAAACATGAATCTCTAAACCCTAAGATTTATCCTCGTAAAGTTGCGTCTGTCGGCTTATTTCACATTATATGTTTTAACATTCAATTAATTAAGCAGGTAGTGCTAAAAAATATTCACTAACATTTTTAAATTATTCTATGATAAAAACTCTATTTTTAGAGTATTTAACGCGGCAACGTAGTTAGCCCTGATGTAAAAAAAATATTTGTCTAAAAATTAAAATAAATTTTGAAAAAATAAATAAATGTTGATATTGAAACAGAAGTTAGCGAGGTATAGAATGTGCGTGTAGAGTAAGTGTGGGCGTGGGCTGAGAGTGGGCGTGCAGGCACGCGTCTGGGTTTGAAAATGGCGCCACCGATAGTTGAGTCGGCCGCCACCAGGTGGCCCTGCGCGCTGTAAACTAAACTTGAAAATGGCGTCCATGAGCAGCGGTACGTATACTCCATTCTCTGTTTTGTCTCCGTTTTGTGACTATGTGGACATCATGGGTGCTTTCTTGTTGGCAACCAGTCCCATCTTGAAGGCGGTCATCGGCCGCGGTGGTTGGCGAGGGCCGGAGATGCGTAGTGAGGTGGTGGAGGCGGAGTGTAGGTGGGTTAGGCTTCTTCCCTGTCTCTCTCTCCCAGGCCTTGAGGGCCCACTCCAGGTCAATTTAAGCGGGCCTGTAGTGTGTGTGTTGACGTGGGGCGGCGGTGGCAGTGGTGGGTGAGTGTTGTGGTGTGTGTGAGGAGGAGGTGGTGGGTGTGTTGACGGGGCTGTGGTAAGAGTGTGGTGGTGGTGGTGTGTGGCGCGGGCTGGCGCAGCGGCGTCTTGGTCTGTGTGTGTGTTTGGTGGTGGTGGTGGGGGGAGGGGTTCTCTCACCCCCTCCTCCTCCTCTTCTTCCTCCCCCTCAACCCCCTCTCTACCTCCTCCCTAACCTCACTACGATAGTGAGGGGGAGGGTTGACAGGTGTGTGTGTGTGGGGGGACGGGTGTGTGATGGGATGCCGCAGGGTTCCACATGTATCTGGAGCCTCGCCTTTCTCTTTACTTTCTCGTATGCAGTCCACTCACTCCCTCCCTGCCTCCTGCCCTCCTCTCAACCCCTGTATGGTTGTGGGGGGGAAAGAGCATTACAAACCTGCAACCACTGTATTCATGGGAGGCGGGGAGGGGGGGGGGGCATGGTAGGTGTGTAGATGGGTGCTGTGCTACAGGGTTAAACATGTTTGGGACCTGATCTCTCTGTTGTTGATCCCCCCCCCCCACACACTCAAAATAATGATAGTGGGAGGGACATGGTTGAAGGTGACAGGTGTGTGGGGGTGTGTAGTGGGGGTGCTGCAAGGCTACAAAAGTGCCGGGAATTGCCCCCCCCCCTTCCCCTTTTCAAGTTTTTTTTTTAAGTGTGCAGTATATAGATTAGCATCTTTGGTTTGGTAGGAAGATTAATTTGAAACAGAGCAAGACTAAACATTGTACTCACTGTGGTACAGGTGTAGGGTTATCTTGAGGCTATATTGAGATTTTGGGGCTTAGCGACCTCGTGGCCCGGTCCTCGACCAGACCTTTTTTTTTGTTACCCACAGGAATCAGCCCGTAGCAGTTGTCTAACTCCCAGATACCTATTTACTGCTAGGTGAATAGGGGCATCAGGGTGAAAGAAACGACCCATCTGTTTCCGCCTCTGCCGGGGATCGAACCCGGAACCTCGGGACTACGAATCCCGAGCGCTGTCCACTCAGCCATCAGGCCCCCCTTTCAGTATTCTACAATACCCTGGGGGCAAGAGTATTGAAGGTCCTTTAATATTCATCGACTCCATTAAGGCATCCCAGAAAGTTTGATAATTTTTTTTGTGAATGACAGAAATAATGTATGAAATAAAGGTTCAGCCATTTTTCATTTATAAGCAAAACATTCATGATATCATAAGGACTAGCAGACGGTGGCTATGGTCTCAACTACAAAGTTCAGACTCCGGGGTTGGACCCCAGGGCAAGAGATGCTTGGTCATGTTTCTTTTTAGCTGATTCCTGTTAATGTAGCAGTAAATAGGTACCCAGGAGTTTAGCATTTGTTATGGGGTTGCATCCTGTGGAAGGTCAGTAGTTCCATGATGGATGGGTGGGGGGGGGATACAAGCCTGAAATATGTGCACGCTTATGTCATTACCTGAGTGTAGTTACAGGATGAGAGCTATGCTCGTGGTGTCCAGTCTACCTAGTATTCTTGCCGTATAAATTTGAAACTATTGACGGTTTTGGCTTCCACCACCACCTCACTTGTTCCAATCTTGTACCACTGTTTGCAAAAGTGAACTTTCTATGTGTTTTTCAGCAGCTTTGTTTCCTTTGAATACATTTCCTCTTGTTCTTGATGTTGCAGTTATCCAAATTTTTCTTTGTCAGTTTTGTTGATTCTTGTTACTATTTATATCACATCACCTCTTTTTCTTCTAGCTTCTAGCTTTGGCATATTTAATGCCTTTAACCTCTCCTCATAACTCTTGCTTTTGGGTGTAATCATGTCAGAAGAGACTTTACCATTAAAGAACACAATGAAGTACCTGTTGCCACTGTAAGAAAAATGACAGGTTGGATAATGAGATAGTTTCAAACAAGAGATGCCATACCACTGATGATACTTTTATAGATGCTAGTGTTCTCGGGAGTGGAATACTGTTGCACAGTGACAGCCCCTGTCAAAGCTGGAGAAATTGCTGACTTGGTGAGCTTGCAGAGATACTTTATTGCTCGACTCCACTTGATAAAACATCTAAATTATTGAGGCCGATTAAAATGTTTAAATCCAAATTTTGTAGAGATATACAGTACAGTACTTAATATCTCTCGGGAGATATTACATTGTATTATCAGGAGAGTTAAATAATAATTTATACAGTACAGTACTTGGAAAAATTGGAGGAGGACTGGTTCCAAATTTGCACATAGAAATAACATCGCATGAGACCAGAAAGCAAGGCAGGATGTGCAGAATTACCCCATTGAAAAAGAAGAGGTGTAACAAGTACACTGAGAGAGAGAACTCTTATTAACATCAGAGGCCCGAAACTGTTCAGCACACTTTCACTTCACATAGCTGGCTGACCTCTCACGGTGTTCAAAAGGGAACTTGTTAAACACCTCCAAAAGATACCTGATCAATCAGGCTGGGAGTCGTACATCAGGCTGCAAGCATTCGCATCCAACAGCCTAGTTGACCAGACTTGACTGCCCAGGAGGCCTGGGCAGAGTCCGGGGCTACAGGGATGTTGATCCCAAAAATCAATGCAAGGTATATATAGTCTCTGGCATCTTAAGCTTTATTATATCATTTAGGTCCAGTATTTATCTCGTCCATCTACTGTATATTAGTACAGTATATATGATTTTCAGGAACATGTTCCCACTCCCTTTCACTCTTTCACTCACCCTTCCTTAAATGATATTGTTGGTTTGTTTCTGTGCTCCATTTTGCAGGTTTTCTGATCCCTATCACCTTGTGGGTAAAAAAAATGAGATCTTCCACATTCCTACCTTCATTTAGACGTTTTGCTTTGGTGATGTTTAGTTTTAGCTTCTTTTTTGCCATTATGCATGTACTGGTATCTATAGTTACAGGATGAGAGCTATGCCTATGGTGTTCTGTCTTTTTAGTCTCGTCATATGACGCTGTGAAACTACTGTTGGTTTTGGCCTTCACCTCCTCATTTTACTTGTTTCCAGCTGTTGTCCACTCTGCAAAAGTGAATGTTCTAAATTGTTTTTTGGTAGCATTGTTTCCATAGTTTGAGCCTATTTCCTCTTGTTCTTGATGTTGCAATTTAAAACAAATTTTTTTTTGTCAATTTTGTTGATACGTACCTGTTACTATTTTGTATATAGTGATCATGTCGCCTCTTTTTCTACTACATATCTAATAGCTTTGGTATATTTAATGCTCCTAACCTCTACTCATAGCTCTTGTTTCTTCTGCACATCCTGCCATGCCTCCTGATCTCATGTGACGCTATTTCTGCATGCATATTTGGAGCTAGTCCCCCTAATATTTTCCAAGAGTATTATGTATCTCCTGCCTGCACTCTAAAAGATTACAGATTTAAAATTTTTAACCAGTCAAAATAATTTAGATGTCTTATTGAGTGGATTCTAGCAGTAAAAGATCTTTGCACATTGTCCAGGTCAGCAATTTCTTGTTTTGAATGAGCTGTTATTGTGTAACAATATTCCACTCTAGAGAGCACTCGTATTGTGAAAAATATCACTATTGGTATGGCAGCTCTTGTTTGAAAGGTTCTTTTGATTTGATTTTCTGTTACTTTTAAATGTCTGCCATGGAAGACAAGCAAAATGCTGATGTGATAGGCACAGATTTCATGAAAGCTTTTGACAAGTGTTACCTTAGTATTATTGCACACAAAAAATGCACAAAAGGAACGGCTGGTAAAGTATAAAGGTGGATTTTTAATTTCCTAATGAACAGAACTCATTGTGTAAGAGTCAATCCAGATAATCCACTGTGAAAAGCTTGGTCCTCCAAGGTTCCGTGCTTGGTCCTTTACTACTTCTCATCTTCCTTTCAGACATTGACGAGATCACAAAGTATAGTAATGTATTGTCTTTTGCAAATGGCATTAGAATATTTTTTAGTGGACAATATCAAGGACACAGCAAACCTCCAAACTGATGTAAATCAGGTCTTTCAATGGGCCATGGAAAAAAATGTCTATTGAACATACATTCCAGCTTCTGTGTTATGGAAGAAACTGAAATATCAAAATGGAAACTGCATATAAAATGCAGCCAAATCACACTAGAGGGAAAAAACAATACTGTATACATATTTGAGGATAATCATGTTGGAAGACCTAGCTTTTAGGGAACACAATGAAACAGCTGTCACAACTGCAAGAAAAATGACAGCTTTGGCTAACGAACCTTTCAAACATGATGCCAGACCATTAATGGTACTTTTTAAGATACTAGTTCCCTCTATGGGTAGAATATTGTTGCTCAGTAACAGCCCCATTGAAAGTTTGAGAAATGGGCAATCTGAAGACTATGCAAAGATCTTTTACTGCCAGAATCCACTCAATAAAACTTCTAAATTATTGGGACTGCTTAAAATTTTAAGCCTGTATTCCTCTAGTGTGTGGGCAGAAAAGCATGGCAGGATGTGCAAAATAGCCCCATTGAAAAGCAGAGGTCTAATAGGTAAGCTGAGAGAGAATTGTCATCAAGATTTTTCAGCATTCTTCCTCTAAACAATAAGGTGTATAACTAGCTGACTTCTCAGTGTTGAAAAGAGAACTTGATAATCACCTCCAAAGGATACCTGCTCAAACAGACTATGATTCATTCAGGCTGCAAGCACTAGGCCTGATAAGAGACTGGGATGAGTGTGTGTTGATTTTAGGAGCCAACAAAAGGTAACCTCTATAGATGCAGCCTGATGTGAAGGCAAATTCTTACTGTTAAAATCTTCATCAGAATTTCATTTTTCTCACCTGTCAGTTTAATGACTTGGGTTTCTTTTTAAGGGTTTCTTGAGCCTTACCAGAAGCTGGATGCTTCAGAAAAACTATGGTGCAGGAATGTAAAAGCAAGTTAAGCTTAAGGTTTAGTTTAAGCTTAGAGAGTCACATGAGGAAAGTGTGGGGGAATGACAATTTGTGCATATTTGAGGTGCCTCTTTGCACTAAGAATTTGTGTTGTAAACAGATTCACTCATTTCTGAATTACCCCACTCCAGACTTGCTCAGATTAGGGAACAGTGGTACTGTATTCTTGAAAGTGACACACTCGGCAAGTGTTAATCAATTTCATCAAGGAAGAAAATAACATTGACAGTGTATAGAATCTTGTACAGTACAATCAAATAGAATGGAAGAAAATTGAGTGTTGCTACCCATCTTGCAAATTTAATATTACAGTACTGAAGAATATATTATACAATATATAGTAAATATAAATAGTCTTCCCTGATGTTGGTGTTTCTTTGTATTCCGAGATATTCTGGCCCGAAGATATCTTTTGTGATTACACTTATGCGATCGAAACGTATCCCGTTTATAGTCTCATGGTTTCTCAATCCTGCTTTCAGCATTAAACAATTCTGGATCTTCTCTTTACTGAATGATTCATAGATTGTTTGTTTACATTTTTATTTCAGGCATGTCTAATGGGACCAGTAAGCCTGGATATATGAATAGTTTTTTGTCATTCATTGAGAATCAGGAGCCAGGTGAAAAACCTGCTGAAATGACTGAGCCTCAGCCAGAAGTGAACACTACTTCAGGTATGTTGATTAGCATTAAGAAAACTATATTTTCTTGAGGTAGGGAAAGGGGATAGGATTGTGAATGAATCTAGCCTGTCCCCATGCAAGTCTCTACCATGTTTTAAGTGGGAAATGGAATATAAGGATCACTAAGCATCCAGGATTCCTATTTGAATGTAAACTCATAAGTTATTAACTTATGTTTAAAACTTATTCGTTGATGGTTTTCTTCACTTGAAATAAAAACGTGTTTTATTGCATAACAAGATTTAAAATTTGTTCATAAATGTTGTAAATGTGTGTGTTACTTTTTCACCCGAGCCTAAAATATTGTCCTGTACAGCCTGTACCATTTTTATGGATTGTGCACTCAATCAAGATGACATGCAACATGGTGCCACAGGACATTTTCAAGAATTTTGCAGGGTCATATTGTGCTGGGGGAATCACTGAAGAAAGAATTAAAATGCAGTTTGTAAATTGCCATCAGAGATCATTTCACAAACAAAAAATTATCCCTGTCATCACAAGCAAGGCTGTAGAGGGCTGTGCTTGTGATGGCAGTATATTACACATAAATATCAGGAGCATTAAAGGTAATTTGTGTACACAGTAATAGTGGTGTTATAATTGCCAGAATGATTAGATGAGGAGGAAGTGTTTATCAGTGCTTACCTATTGACTATGGGGAGTGAGACCTAGTTCTTTATCCCTAGCATCCTAGCTGTTCTTGCTGAGCATGATAATTACCCCTCTCAACATTAATGGTTTCATGTATTTCTTTTTAAAGAGGCATTAGAGTGGTGTTGGAAAAGTTGTTCAATGTCGACCAATATTATTTGACTAGTTGTATATGAAAAGTGCTGAAATTGTCCCAAGTTTCAGTATTGCAGCGTAAATAGAAAGGGAGATTTTTTTTTTGTTTTTTTCAACGTTTTTTTACACATTTTCAAGTCTACACTTCAGAACACACGTTTCAGATATAATTATTGTGACACTTTTCTGACACATTAGCATATAATAAAGGATTGTGTGTTTTAGAATTTCCAAAACATCTTTAGTTTTCCTAATACATATGTTCAAAGTTCCCCCCAAAAATTATGCAAATATGGCATGTTTATTGTTATTATAAAATCAATAAATGAACTTAGAGAAAAATGAAAACATGCAAATGTAGAGACATGCCCTCCACATATACTGTATAAGTTTCATGTAAATTGAATAAAAAATGAATCAGTTTTGTAAATGTTTGTCAATTGAAAAAAAAAACAAATGAATAAAGTCTAATGAATGAATAAAGAAATGAATAAAGGTTCTAAAATCTGTGGCTGAGGTTGACATCAACCAATTTTCTCCAACATTGGCATCCTTACAGATAGGCTTACGTACAGTCAGGTGTGTAAGTTTGATGCAAACCGCCCGAAAAAAAATGAAAAAAAAAATTGGGGAAAAAAAAAATACATCTTGTGTATTAATCTTTTGTGTGAAACAGTATCAAAAGTTTTTAGCAGTTTAGGAAAATGCAATTGACCTATCCTTCATTCTCTTGTCTTTGTGATCCTGTCATAGAATTCAATGAAGTTTATTTAGCAAGATTTTCTCAACTGCTTGATACCTGCTTAATGGGGTTCTGGGAGTTGTTCTACTCCCTAAGCCAGGCTTGCCCTGTGAGAGCTTGATCCAACAAACTATTGCTTGGAGTGGCCTGCAAACCCACATATCTACCACAGCCTGGTTAGTCCAACACTTCTTGAAGAAAAATATCTAGTTTTCTCTTGGAAGATGTCCACGGTTGTTCCGGCAATATTTTTTTTTTTATACTCGCTGGGAAGATGTTGAACAACCGTGGACCTTTGATGTTTATACAGTGTTCTCTGATTGTGCTTACGGCACCCCCTGCTCTTCACTGGTTCTATTCTGCATTTTCTTCCATATCGTTTACTCTAGTAAGTTGTTATTTTACTGTGTAGATTTAGTACCTGGCCCTCCAGTATTTTCCACGTGTATATTATTTGATATCTTTCTAGTGTCCTTTCTAGTGAGTACATTTGGAGTTGAGACGGTCCCAATAATATAGGAGCTTTATCACGTCTTATGTATGCCGTATATGTTCTCTGTATTCAGCAAGGCCAGATTGGTATTTGATTGTCAATCAAATAACCTTATTTATATATATATATATATATATATATATATATATATATATATATATATATATATATATATATATATATATATATATATTGTGACGGTAACGCGTTGGTGTTCGGCTGTTTAAGGCTAGGGGTATGGCCTCGTCACATAGTTATAAAAAAAAAATAGAAAACTGGAACTTCGTCTGTGGTAAGGTAAGGAGAAGACACACAAAACACAAGTAAACTTTAACAATGAAATTTTAATTACGTTAAATAAATCAAAACATGAAAATAATGCACAAACAAATTCTTATAATAAAATCAATGAATCAAAAGAATAAGAATACTTAAATGACAAAATGAAAAGTTACGTTAAGGCAAAATAACAAGAAGTGCAATACAACAGTAAGTGGGAGGTGCTGGAATATTGGCTTAAAGCCACCACCTCTCTCAGTACACTCTAGAGTCTAGCTGGGAGGTGTGCTGGCTACGAAAGCACGGAACATTCTGAAGACTGATGTTGGGGCGACCCCAGACATCGGGTAGTATGGGGGGGGGGCGAGGCAGGTGCAGCCAGACCGGCGACCAATCAGCGGAGTCGTAGCGATCAACGGGTAGTTTGGTGGTTGGAGTTCGAACAGGTGGCTGGTTGCATACGTTTCTGCTCACCCTGGCAAGCCTTGCTGGTGTTTGTTGTCGTTGTTGGACATTTCTTCCATAGTCTTTTATATAGTTGTGAAGACGTAATTTTGGAGGGAAGAGCAGGCTCAATCTCTTGAAGGAGATTATCGTCACAACTCTCCCCCGAAGCCTGCGGTTCTGGAAGAAGTACGTCGTTATGTGGTGGAGTAATGGATGGAGTTGCTTCTACTTCATAAACTCTGGAGAGATCATGGGCTAAGATGTTGTCAGACTCTTGGTATAGCGTGTCTCCAGGTTGAATTTCTGCAGGTAGCAAGCCCATAGTAGAAGACGTTGAGATGAGAAGTGGGCGTGCTGCAGGAGGTGTAGGGTGGTGTGGTCCGTATTGATGGTGGACCGAGCACTTTTCAGGTGTGGAGTGAAGTGCTGAAGCTTCAGGATGAGGAAGAGTAGCTCCTTGCCAATTGTTCCGTAGATCCTTGTAGCAGTAGTCGCTGACAGGTGTATTCTTCTCGCCTCGTTGCTGCATCACGACACCACCCACGTCGGTACCATTGGCGTCGACATGGAGGATGAAGGGCTTATCTGACGAGGTGAGAGTGGAATTAGAAGAGGGCATAGGAGCACGATTATTATCCTGAAAGCATTTGGGAAGATCATTAAGGATTTCGGAATTAGAAAGCGCCGACTCCTTGTCAGTGCTTTCGGGAGGAGAAGCTGGGAAGGTCTCACTGTGGATGTAGGGTTCTGTGAATGTGGAATAATTAGTCAAGACAGTGGGAGGAGTACCATTATATTGCTTCAGGAGGTTGACGTGGCACAGCTGGGTCTTCCGCCGCCTATCAGGAGTCTCTATCACATAATTATTATTATTCCTGCACTCTTTGACGCAGTAGGGTCCTGAAAATCTGTTTTGTAAAGGTGAACCTGGGATAGGGAAATAAGCAAGGACGAAGTCTCCCGGCTTGAATTTTCTTACTTTGCTGGTCTGGTCGTAATGAGTCTTCATTCTCACCTGGGCTTTCAATAGATTATCATGAGCAAAGCGGTGGACTCTCTCTAGAATGTGTTGAAGGTTTTGAAGAAACTGGGGCACATTCTGATGCTCACTGAAGGTGGCATCTCTGAGAGAGTCTTTGAAAGCCTTAAGGGGAGTACGGCACTTACGGCCGTAGAGCATCTCATAAGGAGATACTCCTAGGGACTCATTGGGGAGACTTCTGAAAATACACATTATTAGGTCAATCTGCTTATCCCAATCCTTTGAGGTTTCACTACAAAACTTTTTCAAGAGTGCTTTGATGGTCTGATGACTACGTTCAAGAGAACCCTGTGAAGCAGGATGATAGGGGCTGGACAATACCTGTTTGATGTTGAACTCCTCCAGTGTCCTTTTGAAGAGATCACTGGTGAAGTTGGTGCCACAGTCACTTTGAATCTCCCTGGGAAATCCGTATTGAGTGAAGATCTTCAATAGATGTTTGATAACCGTAGCAGCCGTGATGTTCTTCACTGGAACTGCTATGGGAAATCTGGTGGTAGGACACAGGATGGTTAGGATGTAGGCGTTACCTGAACTGGTCCGAGGTAAAGGACCGACACAGTCTATTATGAGTCTGTGGAAAGGTTCCGCAGGCACCTGTATGGGAATCAGTGGTGCTCTGGGAATGGAGACGTTCGGTTTGCCTGCCATCTGACATGTATGACACTGTTTTACGTACTGTTTGACGTTATTTACCATACCTGGCCAGTAGTAGTCTTGGCGAATCCCATGGTAAGTCTTGTTGAAGCCGTAGTGGGAGAATGCTCCATGGGCCAGGTGTAGAATAGTGGGCCGCAGGCTGGTGGGAATCACAAGTTGTTCGGTGTTGGCCCAATCGTCCTCCTCCTTCAGTTTACTGGGTCTATATCTGCGGTAGAGCAAGTCGTTCTCTAGGAAGAACCCAGGAATACTGTCGGGTTGAGTCTCAGCCTGGAAAAACAATGGTGTTAAAGTAAGATCTTCCCTCTGCAACTTACGGAACTCCAACTTGGTCAGATGCGGGGGTAGTTTCTGAGGGTCTTGAGGGACAGCGGTGGCAGTAGAGTCAGCTGGCTGTGGACGTGCGGCTTGTGCACGGGTGGTCACGAGAACCGGAGGAGAAACTTCATCACTCTCTTGAACCTCTGCTGGAACATACTCGAGAATAGGATTTATTGGCACAGAGTTACACACCTGGGGTTTGTCCATGACGATCAGGTTGGTCGGTTGCAGGTCTTCTGCCAAGTCGTTGCCTAGGAGAAGTTGCACTCCAGGCATGGGAAAAGGCTTTTCCCTGACGGCGACTTGGACTTCCCCGTTCACGTAGGGACAATCCAGGTGGACTCTGGCGAGAGGGTATGGAGTAGTAGCAGTGAGGTCAGTGATGAAGACTGTTTCCCCGGTGTAGACTATGTTGGGCACAGCCGACTTCAAGATGATTGATTGTAGAGCCGCTGTGTCCCTCAAGATCTTCAATTTGAAACGTCCCTCCGGATTTGAACCGTTGGCAGAGACAGTTCCAGTATACAGGTGGTTACTGAAAAGAGAAAGATCATTAACATCAACACCAACATTCATCACAGGCTTACCGGACTTAGGAGGAGTGGGTTTGGGTCGTTGTTGGTCAGTGGTTCCCTTGTATTGAGACTTACCACACTTGTCTATGGTATGTCCATAGAGTCTACAATACTTGCAGTACAGTTGTGAACCAGCTTGATCGGGGCTCACCTTCTCGTAACTGTACCACGACTTCTTACTGGAGGATGGTTCAGGTGTCAGCCGGTGGATGAGGCTGTAAGTGTCAGCCGACTTAGCACACTTCAGGTAGTCGGTTTCTTCTTTATCTGCTAAGTAGAGGCGGACAGGAGGCGGCACACGTCTCAAGAATTCTTCAACAAGCATCAGGTTGACGAGTTCTGTAAAAGTAGAGACATGTGCTGCTTCCAGCCATTTCATGAAATACCTCCGTTTCGTGTTAGCAAACTCGAGGAAGGTAGTGGTACTTGCCTTCAGGTGGTCACGGAATTTCCTTCTATAACTTTCGGTGGAAAGTAGGTAGGCGTCTAACACTGCTTGTTTCAGAGTGTAGTAGTCATTCTCAGACGCCAAAGTACTGAGTGTGACTGCAGCTCTACCTGTAAGATGGACTCTGAGAAGTGTTGCCCATTGGTCGACAGGCCAACTGAGTTGATTAGCGAGGGTTTCAAAGGTGGTAAAGAACACATCAACTTCTGCTTCTACAAAGGATGGCATTAACTTACTTGCATGTGATATATTAAAACTGACGGGAAGATTGGCAGTAGCTTGTTGGCGTTGAGTGAAGTGTGAAGTTTCCAAGGAGATTTCGCGTTGACGACACTCTAGAGCCAGAGTCGCTTGTTGCTTGTCATGTTCGCGTTGCATCTCCAACTCGCGTCGTTTGGTTTCAAGCTGTACTCGTTCCCGCTCCTGGAGTAGTGCAACCTCACGTTCTTGTTCGTCTCTCCTCAAGGCAGCTTCACGTTCTCTGAGGGTGATTTCTCGTTCTTGTTCTTCCCTCCTCAAAGCAGCTTCGCGTTCTTGTTCGTCTCTCCTCAAAGCGGCTTCGCGTTCGTGTTCTTCCCTTCGTATGGCAGCTGCTTCTCTTTGCTGCTCACGTTCAATCTTGGCCAGCTCTAGTTTAAGTTTCATCGTTGCCAAGTCAGTTTTCTCTGCAATATAGTAAGTTTCATGAGTTTCAGAGTCTATCTTACCTTGCTCTAAATAGTAATCCAGCAACAGGTTGTGTAGGTCATTTTTGTTGGCTTGGTAGGGAACTTCTAGTTGATACTCATGTGCAAGAGTTTGTAGTTCAGTCCTCTTGGCACGACTCAAAGTCCCTATTTCACCTGCTGGATTTGCACGGAAAGTTTGGAGACGAAACATGGTGAAATTAGCAAATAAAGGTACACGAATGTTCAATAATGAAATGTCAGAAACAGGACAACGTGGCAACTGGTACCTATCCTGTGTGATCTTTAACAATTAACGTTAAGTGAAAGATATTAAATGATTAAATTAAATCAAGGGCGCAGGAAATCTTGTACCCGGTACTCATGTAAGAGAATAAGGGCAAGAAAATCCTACTAACAAATGAAACAAAGTTTCGAAAACAAATGAAACAGTTAAATGCTTCAAAAGTAAAATTGGTAGTCCAAGGATGTAGGCATACCTTGCCAAGTCTCTATAGGACATAAAGCAAGTTTTTCCTACTGAATTTAATATGATACTTACAGAATTAGCGAACTTTTGTGCTCTGAAAAAATAAGCTAATTCCCTACCGTTGTATGTATCATCATCTCTGACTGACGTGTAGGGGTGCGAGGTGTCAACTTGTGACGAGAACTGCTGCTGAGGTCCCAATTCAGCAACTAAAGTTCGAGCTAGAGGAACTATGGCCCTCTTTGTCCTCCTACAGTCAGATTGCAGAAGATTGGGTACTCTTGACCCGGGGCAGACCACAGTACCAGGGTACCAATATGATGATCTGTCAGAATGAGAAATATTCAAGGGACATAGATGGTAAATACGAGTAATAACATGGAGGGAGAGATGACCAATTAAGAGTATGACTGAGGCCTACAGTCACCACGTAATCCAAAGTTGTCTCACCTTCACTATATGTTACTCTCGTAATGCACAATACACCGCACCTTATAAAAAATGAAATTGAATGAAAAATAGTAAAGCTACGTTAACAAAGTTAAATACGCTTACCATAAATTACCACTTGGCACCAGTACCTGAGTGAAGCTCCTAGGACAGGCCCCCATAAAACTTGTGACGGTAACGCGTTGGTGTTCGGCTGTTTAAGGCTAGGGGTATGGCCTCGTCACATAGTTATAAAAAAAAAATAGAAAACTGGAACTTCGTCTGTGGTAAGGTAAGGAGAAGACACACAAAACACAAGTAAACTTTAACAATGAAATTTTAATTACGTTAAATAAATCAAAACATGAAAATAATGCACAAACAAATTCTTATAATAAAATCAATGAATCAAAAGAATAAGAATACTTAAATGACAAAATGAAAAGTTACGTTAAGGCAAAATAACAAGAAGTGCAATACAACAGTAAGTGGGAGGTGCTGGAATATTGGCTTAAAGCCACCACCTCTCTCAGTACACTCTAGAGTCTAGCTGGGAGGTGTGCTGGCTACGAAAGCACGGAACATTCTGAAGACTGATGTTGGGGCGACCCCAGACATCGGGTAGTATGGGGGGGGGGCGAGGCAGGTGCAGCCAGACCGGCGACCAATCAGCGGAGTCGTAGCGATCAACGGGTAGTTTGGTGGTTGGAGTTCGAACAGGTGGCTGGTTGCATACGTTTCTGCTCACCCTGGCAAGCCTTGCTGGTGTTTGTTGTCGTTGTTGGACATTTCTTCCATAGTCTTTTATATAGTTGTGAAGACGTAATTTTGGAGGGAAGAGCAGGCTCAATCTCTTGAAGGAGATTATCGTCACAATATATATATATATATATATATATATATATATATATATATATATATATATATATATGTCGTACCTAGTAGCCAGAACGCACTTCTTTGCCTACTATGCAAGGCCCGATTTGCCTAATAAGCCAAGTTTTCATGAATTAATTGTTTTTCGACTACTAAACCTACCTAACCTAACCTAACCTAACTTTTTCGGCTACCTAACCTAACCTAACCTATAAAAATAGGTTAGGTAGGGTTGGTTAGGTTCGGTCATATATCTACGTTAATTTTAACTCCAATAAAAAAAATTGATCTCATACATAATGAAATGGGTAGCTTTATCATTTCATAAGAAAAAAAATTAGAGAAAATATATTAATTCAGGAAAACTTGGCTTATTAGGCAAATCGGGCCTTGCATAGTCGGCTGAGAAGTGCGTTCTGGCTACTAGGTACGACATATATATATATATATATATATATATATATATATATATATATATATATATATATATATATATATATATATATATATATATATATATATATATATATATATATATATATATATATATATATATATATATATATATATATATATATATATATATATATATATATATATATATATATATATATATATATATATATATATATATATATATATATATATATATATATATATATATATATATATATATATATATATATATATATATATATATATATATATATATATATATATATATATATATATATATATATATATATATATATATATATATATATATATATATATATATATATATATATATATATATATATATATATATATATATATATATATATATATATATATATATATATATATATATATATATATATATATATATATATATATATATATATATATATATATACACACACACACACACACACACACACACACACACACACATACATGTCGTACCTAGTAGCCAGAACGCACTTCTCGGCCTACTATGCAAGGCCCGATTTGCCTAATAAGCCAAGTTTTCATGAATTAATAGTTTTTCGACTGCCTAACTTACCTAACCTAACCTAAGCTAACTTTTTCGGCTACCTGACCTAACCTAACCTATAAAGATAGGTTAGGTTAGGTTAGGTAGGGTTGGTTAGGTTCGGTCACATATCTCCGTTAATTTTAACTCCAATAAAAAAAAATTGACCTCATACATAATGAAATAGGTAGCTTTATCATTTCATAAGAAAAAAATTAGAGAAAATATATTAATTCAGGAAAACTTGGCTTATTAGGCAAATCGGGCCTTGCATAGTAGGCTGAGAAGTGCGTTCTGGCTACTAGGTACGACATATATATATATATATATATATATATATATATATATATATATATATATATATATATATATATATATATATATATATATATATATATATATATATATATATATATATATATATATATATATATATATATATTAGTATATTTTGGTAGCAGTCTTTCCTGTAGACATATATTATTAAATATGACCGAAACAGTAAGATTAATAATTCTAACACGAATTTTCTCAATCTTTCGTACATTACGCTTCACTGTTGGAGGTAAATAAAAAAAAAAAAAATTGATTTTTGATTTACCTCCAACAGTGAAGCGTAATGTACGAAAGATTGAGAAAATTCGTGTTAGAATTATTAATCTTACTTTTTCGGTCATATTTAATAATATATATATATATATATATATATATATATATATATATATATATATATATATATATATATATATATATATATATATATATATATATATATATATATATATATAATTTTTTTTTTTTTTTTTTTAAAGTTTGTGAGGGTACCACCTCTGGTGCCAATGTGGGGACCCATAGCCTCGGAGAAGAAAATAAAAAGTATTCAGAGGAGACCTTGTGGTCTCTCACTGAACACTAATATTATCTTCTCCTACCACCCCCATTCTTTTGTATGTACACATATATATTTACTTTATTTGAACTTTGTTACAAAAAAGGAGTTACATATGGGTTACAAAGATGGTTGTCATAGGTTGTCGAGTTCCTCCAGCTCCTCAGATGGCGGGCAGGAACCCTGGATGCAGTGCGCATTTCCCCTCTGTATCGCCACACTGAGGCGCTGGAAAAGAAAGCTTGCAGCTCTCGGGTCCCTTGTTGTTTCAATGAGCCTAGAACCCAGTTCCTTCAAAAAACTGGTAGCACTTTTACCCCAGGCGCCGAGCGTCTCAGAAGCAATGGGGACAAAATTGTAGTGGTGATCCAGTTCTCTATACTTACGGGATTTGGCTGCTTCCCTGTGGGTGGCAGCGCCACCTGGTTGTGCAACACTGAGGTTAATGTAGGTGTTAGCCAGGGTTGATACGCACGTGTAGTCCCATACCAACTGCTTGCCATTCTTCCAGGGGTTCACTGTGATACCATCCGGGCGACCAATAAGAGCATCAGAGTTACGGGGCGTTAGGTAACGGGGCTCTCTTTCAGCTGGGCATCCAGCTGTAGTGAGGCTCCTCTTGATGATGTCGTTAACTTCACTGTGCCTCGAGTGCCATCCCCCTGTGCTTTGGCAGAGTAGGCCATGGTGACCGTACCTGTCAGCCACCACCTCGCCGCAAATACACCTATATCTGGTGTGGATTGGGGCAGCAAGGCGGAGGGCCACAGCAATTCGGAGGGCGTGTGGTGTGAGACGCGTGCCAGTTGCCGACATTGGGGTTGCTAACAGGAAATCCCCTGCATGTGGTGCTGCTACTGCTGTGAGGCGAGCAATGTCGTGTTGTGTTGTTGCAGCACCCAGGCACTCTGCAGCAACTTGGTCTACAATGGGACCATCCCAGCTGGATTGCTTGTGGGATTTTGGGGATGGTGGTTGAGGTGATTGGCCTGCACGAGAGGCCCACTCTGTGGCACAGCGTGTAAAATTGGGATCATGTACACCTGCCAGCTGATGTAAGTGGGCAGGTAGAATTTCCTTCACAAGGTCGTCGGATGCTGATAAGGAGGACAGGAAGGCTGGAACAGCGATTTGCGTTGCTGTTCGAACTCCGAGGCCCCCAAGTCTTACGGGAAGAGAGGCTTGTTTCCACTGTAGGTCATCGAGAGAGAGGTTAAGGGCTTTTTCTAGCATTGATTTCAGTAACCGGTCATACTCACTTAGTTTTTGGCTACTGTAAGATGGTGAACACCTCAGAAAGTAGGTTAACCTGGGGAGGGACAGACATCTGGTGATGAGGTAGAGTGCATCATGAGCATCAATATCCTCAATCCTCCCATCCATCCTCTTAAGGTCGGCGATTTTCTTATCAAGGACCTCATCGATGGCTTTCAGCCCCAGGGGAGCTCCTAGGAGTGTGCTGTCTTCAGGTTTAGTTTTATGGATATTTGGCAGAAGACCCTCTATTCTCTCTACGATGCCCTGGTTGGAACATATTATTTCACATTTAGAAGGGTTCAGGGTGAGGCCTAAAACTGCACCTTGCTCCTGGATTTTTCTGATGTCCTCCAGGAGGGAGTCTTGGGAACCAGCTAGGGTACCATCATCCAAGAACCAGATGTTAAGCTCGCTGGACAGGACCTCTGTGACTTGTTTGATGACTAAGCAGAAAAGGAGAGGAGCGAGGGGGTCACCCTGTTGGACGCCTTCTCGCGAGATATATATATATATATATATATATATATATCTATATATATATATATATATATATATATATATATATATATATATATGTCGTACCTAGTAGCCAGAACGCACTTCTCAGCCTACTATGCAAGGCCCGATTTGCCTAATAAGCCAAGTTTTCCTGAATTAATATATTTCCTCTAATTTTCTTCTTATAAAATGATAAAGCTACCGATTTCATTATGTATGAGGTCAACTTTTTTTTATTGGAGATAAAATTAACGTAGAAATATGACCGAACCTAACCAACCCTACCTAACCTAACCTAACCTATCTTTATAGGTTAGGTTAGGTAGCCGAAAAAGTTAGGTTAGGTTAGGTTAGGTAGTCGAAAAATAATTAATTCATGAAAACTTGGGTTATTAGGCAAATCGGGCCTTGCATAGTAAGCCGAGAAGTGCGTTCTGGCTACTAGGTACGACATATATATATATATATATATATATATCTATATATATATATCTATATATCTATATATATATATCTATATATATATCTATATATATATATATATATATATATATATATATATATATGTCGTACCTAATAGCCAGAACGCACGTCTCAGCCTACTATCCAAGGCCCAATTTGCCTAATAAGCCAAGTTTTCATGAATTAATTGTTTTTTGACTACCTAACCTACCTAACCTAACTTTTTCGGCTTCCTAACCTAACCTAACCTATAAAGATAGGTTAGGTTAGGTAGGGTTGGTTAGGTTCTGTCATATATCTACGTTAATTTTAACTCCAATAAAAAAAAATGACCTCATACATCATGAAATGGGTAGCTTTATCATTTCATAAGAAAAAAATTACAGAAATTATATTATTTCAGGAAAACTTGGCTTATTAGGCAAATCGGGCCTTGCATAGTAGGCTGAGAAGTGCATTCTGGCTACTAGGTACGACATATATATATATATCTATATATATCTATATATATATCTATATATATCTATATATATATCTATATATATATCTATATATATATCAATTTATTGTATATATTTACCTCTTTATGTTATAATTACCTATGTATTATGCTTGTATGTTTGCTGTATCAGATGGGCCATTGGGCTACATCGGATGGGCTAATTGGGTGCATCTGATGGGCCAATGGGCCTTCTGCGTTGTCCAAGTATTGTACCTCACCTTACTTCACCACTCTCTCCTGCCTATTTATACCCATCACTCGATCTGTAAAATGACCTTCTGAAGATGTATTTAATATACGAAAGTACTTAAGGAAATTTCCTGTTTCATTTTTCCTCCGTGGTCTGACATTGTCACATTCTTAATCACGTGTTTATTTTCGTGATATACACACACACATATATATATATATATATATATATATATATATATACATATATACATATATATACATATACATACATACATATACTGTGTAGATATTTCATTTTCTCTAAGTTATATATATATATATATATATATATATATATATATATATATATATATATATATATATATATATATATATATATATATATATATATATATATATATATATATATATATATATATATATATATATATATACAGTATATATATATTATATATATATACTGTATATATAATAATATATATATAATATTTTATTTATTTATTCTTTTTCTTGTAGAAGCTGATGAAGTTGACACTGAAACTGAAGGTAGTGACAGAAAACCAGATGTTATAGTAAAGGAAGAAAATGTTGAAATCAAAACAGAAGTTTTTGCAACCTCTATAGAGTTTGATCCCCCAGACGAGGACGTCACACCAACTGATCATACTCCAGCTGACCTTTCTCCCGTTCATCTCCCATCTACTACAGACATGTCTCATACAGAATATCCATTAAATACAGACTTGAGTGAAAAGCCTTCTATTACTGATGGGGAAAATACCAACAGTTCAGAAGCAACAAACAATAGTGAGGGTGGAGAGAGACTAAGAGGTGGCAGACGGAATGTTGCACGTAGAGGTCGTCGGCGCAGTTCTGCAGCAGGTGGAGGCAGTCCAAACTCTCGTGGTATGTTACTACTTACATTTTGTATTGTGCACTTAGCCTTATATGAGCTAAATATTGTAACTCGGTGATAATTATATTGAAAGGAATGTAAGAAGGTGTAGTTCTCACTGGCTGGTAATTATCTGTTTGGCACCTTTAATTACGGCAATATTTATTAATTATAAGTACATTTAATTTAAGATTTTTAAAAATATAACCAAAAATCCATCAATTTAAAGGAATCTGATGTTCTCTGCAAACTTTCTTCCCTGTCAACAGCACTTCTCAATCCTTTATTGGTTTGTGTAATGCCACACATCAGCTTAGCATTCTTATTAAGGCACTCATTGTATTTATTCCACATGCCATTGAGAGTAACTTTTGCATCAAGATCACCATCTACTTTCCTCTTGTATTCATTGGCCAGCTCTTATTTTTTCCACATTTATTGTCACTTGTGTACCTTACACAAGTGACAATAAATATGTATTCAATAAATGGCACTGTCATCCACTTACCATTTAATGTTCTTACACTTATTCGACCAGGTAACTCCATTTAGTTACTTGAATGTTCTTGTATCCTCGGTCATATAATTGTGTGTGTATGCTTGAGCATACATGTATTAATGTAATGTAATGTGTATGTGACAGTTTCATTCTATTACTCTTATTCTTCAGTTGCATGGCAGTCACACCTCTATCGCACACCTCTTTGGTAAAGATCAGCCAGGGTACTCGTGCTTCATCCTTGGCATCACACCCTTTGCAGTTTTTCAGCTCATTGCAGAAAATATCCACATGTATACTCTTTCTCACACCAAGATGTATAACACCGGGTGTATAATTATACACCAGGCTCTTCTTCAGTCAGCATGCATATTTCTGCTTTACTGCTCTTGGTTTTGTTCTTGCATGTATAATCTTTAAACCATTCTTTTAGTTATATGCTGTCTCATTCATTCATCTTCATGTCACTTAGCTCAAATAGGTCTACATTTAACTTTAAAGCTAAACATGAATTTTGTCACTTATTTCATTTATCCTCACATTTCATGCATCTTGTATTATGGAGTTAAAGGTTTATTGATTGCATCCCACTTGTGTGCTATGTAACTATGCCAATTCTCCTTGACCCAACAGTGCCAATTTTTTAACTTTTATGATTCGAGTAGAATTGCTACAGTTGTCAGGAAAATTGGCATTGTTGGGTCAAGGAGAATAGTACAACTATGTAACTATGGATAACTAATATAACTATAACTTTGTATTGTCCCGGGATAATGTTATTTTATAATTGTTCATGCCTTAAAAGTATAGAAGATAGTTTTTATATTCCTCAAACTATGCTTTGACATTTTCCTTAGGTTGGTTATGGAAGATGTCTTCAAGGTTACTTGAAGGCTGCGGACACTTTGTCTCTTCGAATCTTGTTTTTCCATTTGTTGTATCATTCACACTTCTGTATATAGCACCAGGATTGTGGGGTTGTGATAGTTTGCTTGTGATCCTGTACAACAGTGTGATTAACCACCGTGCTACGCGGAGAGCCTTGAGGCGCTCTGAGAGTTGTGGTATTGTTTGTTAATTAGGCTATATTTTAATCTTTTTTTTAATGTTTTCATCATTCTTTGTGTTTTGTAGTGAAAATGGCTGAGTTTTGAAACATTTTGACATTAACTTTACCTGAACATTTATTAAAACAACAAAAATTGGTCCCTATGGCACTAAAATTGGCACTATGTGAAGTTTGTGTTGAAGCCAGGTGCACAGTGCAGTGGTTAATAACAAGAATGGATGAGTAAGTGATACAGTATTTATAATTTTTCTTTATTAAATTTTGTTTAACTTATTCCTTTTTTTATTTGTTCTCGGGGATATTACCTCTCTGGTCCTCATCCTATTACAGTGGAAAATGGGGTCATGTATATATGAATGAATGAGTGTAAAGTTATGATCTTGCTGCTGTCACAGTTACAACTAATGTTGATGGGGGGGGGCAGGGGATATACTTTACAAACAGCTGAAAGGTAAGTGGATGTAAGACCAATTGGCAGTGTGTCCTTTTGGTATTTTAAATAGGCAGAATTCACTCAATCCCTTAATATTTCATTTTTTACCATTTTGCTTTGCATATTCTTGATTATTGTGAATAGGGATAGAGGCTGATCTGATTTTTTCCAATGAGGTCAACAGTATGAAATGAATGTGCTTGTACCACTGTTTCTCACGGCTGCTTCTGGCCTTCCATTCTTTTTTTCTTTATCTTTTGTTCCATCTCTCACTTTATCTGGACCAACGAAAGTTATTTTAATAAAGTCTAATGCATTACAAGGAATGAATGCAGGCAATTTTTTTATAATAATCTAAGTTGATTGGGTTCACTTACAGAAGGAGCCCCACAAAGAGAAAATTTACGAAGAACATCGCGTAATGTTCAGCGTTATGGTCACATCGATGCAGAATCGGATGGATTGGCCGACTCTGATCCAGATTATCACTTAAGTGACTCGGACGATGACCCAGATTTTAATCCTATCAACAAAAAGGTATTTCTTCTGAAGTAATGTGTGCTGATGTAACCTGTGATATAAGGTTGTATGATACAAAATAAAAAGTTCTTGAGAACAGTGATAAATTGCAAACAAAATTTTTGTGGTAGATTCATAATTTCTTGGTACAGTATTTAACATTTTGCAAACCTTGTTGCCATGGCTTTTAGCTTTCTAATCTAATTTTTTTTTTTAAATTGTTATCATACGCAGCTATTGTTGCGTAAGATAATTTACGCAGTGCCTTACCCTTTTTTATCTTTTAAATTATAAATTGTATTAAAGAAAGAAAATTTTCAGCCTGTTCCATTAAGTGACGAAGAAGAATTTCGGCCTCGTAGAGGACGTGGACGAGGAAGAGGATCAGGGGGACATAGAGGTGAGCTGCAATTCCATGTTCTTTTTAGAGGTCTATACAGTCATAATAATGTACCCAATAAATTTTGGCTGAATGGAAGCTTTGCTGATCCTTATTTTTTACCATTTTATTTACTTCAGAATTGTGTTTCACTGTTGCCATTATCTTAAGATAGGCCTGTAAAGTTCTGATGATTTATTTTATGATTTGAGTAGAATTGGCACAGTTGTCAGGAGAATTGGCACAGTTGTCATGGGAATTGGCACAGTTGTCAGGAGAATTGGCACAGTTGTCAGGAGAATTGGCACAGTTGTCAGGAGAATTGGCACAGTTGTCAGGAGAATTGGCACAGTTGTCAGGAGAATTGGCACAGTTGTTATAAGAATTGGCACATTTGTGTCAGGATAATTGGCACATTTGTGTCAGGATAATTGGCACATTTGTGTCAGGATAATTGGCACAATTGTCAGGATAATTGGCACTGTTGTGTCAGGAGAATTGGCACAGTTGTATCAGGAGAATTACCACAGTTGTTGGAAGAATTGGCACATTTGTGTCAGGATAATTGGCACATTTGTGTCAGGATAATTGGCACTGTTGTCAGGATAATTGACACTGATGTGTCAGGAGAATTGGCACAGTTGTGTCAAGAGAATTGGCACTGTTGTGTCAGGAGAATTGGCACAGTTGTGTCAGGATAATTGGCACAGTTGTCAGGAAAATCAGACTATTGGATCTTGAAAATAGCTACTGTAGGATTGAGAATTGTCACGAGCAGGTGTCCCAGTGCTGTCTCTGGGCTAACACTACCCTAACACCCTGGTATGGTGCACCTGGTATGGTGCACCTTAACACCATACCTGGTGTTAGGGTGATTGTGTCTAGTGTCTTAAAACCTTGGGAAACACTTGATCAGCTGATGCTGTAGAGAGAGCCATTTCTCAGCGTTTGAACTGTTAGATGAACTTTTTTACTTTAACATGCAAGTGGGTACCAGAACAGAGTTCTGACTCCTGTTAGCAAGCCGAGAGCTTTCTCTTAAGCTGGTAAGCCTTACTCACAGATTTTCCCTGGAACATGACCTGCCATTGTCAACATTGTGTAACTGGTTAACAACCAGTTACGTAATTTCAGTGGCAGTTGAGGCTTGGTGCATAATCGGTTATCCTTGTCCAAGATATGATCTTAGATTAAATCGCTTCCCTGGAAGATCGATGAAATCGCAGTGGTAACACATTCGCCCCGGGCTTCGCAAGTGGTTTGTCCTGGGTATGCATCTTGGCCGGGAAGGATTGACTAGGCACCAATCCTTAACTGTACACCTCTGTTCACCCAGCAGTGAATGGCTACCTGGTTGTTAACTTATTTGGCGAATCATATTCCAGGGAAAGTTAAGATTAAGGACCTGTCCAAAATGCTGTGCATGGTAGTGGCTTTACAAGAATGTATGTATATGCATGGTGGTATACAGTGTTACTGCCACTCTTACTGCCAACTGATCAAAACACACAAATAAAGTGGATAATTTGGATTGGAATTTGTTTTGTAGTGCACTGGCTTAAAACACTGGTATGCAGTGTGAATAAATGTTTAATTTTTTTCATAACTGTTTGTTTAGTAGTGTAGTTTTAATACATAATATTGCTCAAAGCTTATGAAAGTAGCTGCTTTCTATTGGTTAGTGAATTTTAATTCCTTCATTAACAAACTGTTCTTGCATGTTGATAAAATAAAATAAGTTTTGAATGTTCATGGAATGAACAATGCTTGCATTGAGAAGATTTTATTTATTATTTTGATCTTTTGATAAAATGCATGTTGGCTTTATTTATTAATTTACTTATAATTTTATGGCTTTTCTGTATCTTTTTTTTTTTTTTTTTGAAAATAACTGATCTTGATTTTGCCTTTTTCCTAAGGCGTATTCATTTCTCCAGGTCGGGGTGGTTCTGGTAGAGGTGGAGTCAAGCGGACCTTAGATAGCAATTCCAGCAAAGATGACTCTTCTAATAATGCTGACAAACTCTTGTCCACCTCTGGTGGCACCCCACCTGCTCCTAAGAGGCGTGGTCGGCCCCCATCATATCAGGCATCAACAGTAGTCAGTGCCAGTGGCGGTGGCAGTGGTGGAAGCGTTGGCAGTGGCGTTGGCGATGGTGGTGGCGTCAGCAGTGGTGTTAGCGGAAGCGTCGGTGGTGGCGAGGGTGGTAGTGATGGTGGGGGAGACAACACAGTTTCAAGTGTAAGTTGGCAAGGTTTTTATCAGCATGTTGTAAAAGTGTTGGTAATATGAGGATCTGTTGGCTCAAGATTGGAGATGTTTAATTTGGAACAATTTCCTCAACTGATTGATTAAATTCACGTGCTCATAGACGGATGATAAGAAATCATCATCCAAGCTGAGCTCTGCGTACAACTATGCCGGTGGTCGAGTCCAGCGCCAAGTCCAGGCAATCCGGCTGCCAGAGGGGCCTCAGCTTACAGCTGAACAGCTTGAAATGGTTGAATCTCAGTTCAAGGTTAGTGACAGAGACAAAATGTAGAGTACAGTTAAACAAGGTAAGTACATGACCTTCCAATTAAGTCACACAGCTGACTTCCAGCTGAGCCTTACGCTATTGCCATGGACGCATGTAATAACTTGACTGAGTAAGTCATTCTCAGACTAATTGAAATAAATTCCCCACAAATAAAATTTAATTTGAAATTCCTGAAACTCAAATGAGACATACCTGTAAAGTTATCGTTAATAAAACTCATCTCTAGCCAAAAGTTCATATTACGACTTGCATGCTCGTATAAATAATGAAATCATGTTTATATTTATTGGCGGTCATGTTTATGTAGTTTTTATATAGTACAGTATGCCAAGTTCTACTGTGCATGGGGTTTAAAATGATGCTTTATATTTACTTTTTTAGATAATTGCTTGTAGTAATTGTGTGCTGATAAGGAAACACAGCTTGATGGTTATCAATGAATTTAAATATTTTCTTTTAAATATTTATATTTTTCAAGATTGTCTGAAGATCTAGTGCCATATACATAGAGATTATTTTGTGCCAAACCTAAAGAATTATTGAAACTTTGCTTGTAACAATTTAATAAGTGTTGTACCATAATCAATCATTACTAACATTCCTGGGTACTTCTTTGATCTGCTTAGCTCCACTTAGGGTAATCCTAAAGGGTCAGTCTTTTTCCCTTTTTTGTTCCTACCAATTCTTCTATAGTCAAGAGACATTATCTCTAGTTGTAAGACATCCCACTAGTCCAAATTTATCTATTACAGAAGTAAAAGTAGTAGATAAAATTGTTGGGCTAGTAGAAGGCTTTACAACTAAAGATAATGTCTGATTGCAAAAGAATTGGTAGGTATGAAACGGGAAACAATTAACCATTTAGGATTACCCTAAATGGGGCTAAACAGTTGGAAGAAGTTCTCAGAAATGTTAGGAAATTGCAAGGTGATGAGGATGGGAAATTATGGTCATTAATTATGGTCTATAAGGAAGACAGAGAAACTGAAACTGCAGCTCATTGAAGCAAAACACTTAAATAAGAGTACGAATGAGGAAGAAATAATTTTTTTTCTACTAGGTGATAGATTGGTGGGAAGTGTGAAATAGTACAGAAAACAAGCCAACATCATCATTAGGGGAAAGGAGAAGTAAAGGACAATGGGAGAAGGAATATATTTCTGAAAATCATATGTACTAACATAGATGGGGTGAAAACAAAAAATACTGGAGCTAAATGATATAATACATGGATGCCAGATATTGTTGCACTAAAGGGGAGGAAACTTGAAGATAATATTTTAAATGAGGCATATTCTCGAGGGGCTACTCAATTTGGAGACATGAGAGACAAGTTAGGAAAGGTAGAGACGCTGTCATCATAAATGCCTACAGTCCATCAGCAAGCAACACATGGACAAAGAAAGAGTTGGATGAGAAACGAGAGGGCTTTATAATGATCACAAGAGAGATTATAAAGAGAGATTATAATAAAAACAGGTAAAGATAATTTATGATTGTGGTACTTGATGACTTCAACATGAAATTAATAGACTGGGTGGCATATTAAGCAAGAATGGAGGACATTTGTCCTGGCATATTTGTAAACCTCTTTCTACAGACATTTATGTATCAACACATTAAGCAGGTCATGAGAATGAGAGAAGGGGATGTCCCATCAATGTTGGATTTAATATTCACCAGGAAAGAAGAGGACATTTTTGACATCCAGTACCTTCCTTACATGGAAAGAGTGACCATGTCCTCATGGAAATTAAAAATGCAATGTGATATAATTTAGAAGAGAATGCAGAAATTGTAACAGTTGATAAACTTGATTTCAGGAGAGGACAGTATAGGGACCTAAGCAGATTCTTTAATGAATTTGATTGAAGAGACTTGTTGCTAGGTAAGGAAGTATGCCATATTCTAGGAGATATACAAGGAAGACAATTTTTTTTTTATACCAAAACAGAGATGTAGAACCAGAAAACTGATTGGTTCAACAGAAATTGTGAGAGGGTTGAGAAGAAAAGGCAAGAAATTGGGTTTAATATAGGAAAGGGGGCCTAACCCTGCTTGATACAGGGTTTTGAGAGTTCTTCTAGGCCAGGGTTGACTTGTGAGAGCTTGGTCCAACACGCTGTTGCTTGGAGCGGCCCGCAGCATAGAGGTGTCTTGAGACAAAGTGAAATTTACTGAAGGGGCTAGGAAGAAATAAAGCTTTTGGACCAGAGTTTCACCTTGGGTGCTGAGGGAATGTGCAACTGAGCTGAGCATCCCACTCCAATGGATATTCCAGACATTTTTGTCCACAGGAATCTTAGCAGATATTTGGAAAAAAAGACAACCATAGTTCCAATCTACTAAAATGGTAACCAAAAAGAACCTCTAAATTATAGAGCTGTATCATTAATTTAACAAGCATGGTAGTCAAAATATTTACTAGAAAAAAGTTAAAACCAAATGGTAGAATATCTAGAGAGTAATGACATAATAACACAGACAGACAGTATGGTTTTCAAACAGGAAGATCATGTGTGCAATAAATTTACTTAGTTTTTATGACGGAGCACTGAGATAACACTGAAAGAGATGGTTGGATTGACAGTGCCTATCTAGACCTAAAAAGGGCTTTTGACAGTACCACACAAGGTGCTGTTTTGGAAAATGGAACATGCTGGAAGGGTGACTGGAGACTTCTGACATGAATGAAAAATTTTCTGTGGCAGAAAGACAAGGGTGGTAATCAGAGGCAATGTATCTGGCCGGAAGGAGTGTTACTAGCAGAGTACCACAAGGCTCAGTTCTTGCACCAGTAATGATGAAAGACAGCCTGGTAGCCTGATGAACCAACGTATCCCAGGATCTGCAGTGAACTGTGCTTGCAGGAAGGTCAGTTATGACAGGATTGAGGAATGAGCTTGATATGTGGGTTGGAAAGCTCAACAAATTTTTGAGATTGAAGACTGTCAAGAGTTCACCAAACTCCTGTAGTAGTTACTTTGTTTGGACATGAACCAACTCTTTTGACTTTAGGCATGAACCCTTTTTTGAATTCTGGGACCTTCCGGCTCACTCGTTGCAATCAATTTGCCCACTTTAAAAGCTTTTAAAGTGTGTAGTTTCACTGTAATATTGAGTGCAAATTTATTCAATCCTAACTGCAAACAAAATGTATTGATTGTTGTCCCAAAGATATTTCCACATATGAATATTAAGGGTTTGTGATTGAAGATGTTGGGGAAGCTATGCAGTGGGAGTTCCATGAAATATCTTTTGAGACTAGATCCCTGGTGGAGTAGTGGTAGCACTCTAGCTCCTTTGCCTCAGTGACGACTAACCATGTGATTTTTTTCATACCAGGCCCTTTCACTTTTCTAATGCCCTTGTTCCCCCCACTTTTTTTTATGATCAAGTTCATGTATGGAATATCTTGGGGAAACTGTTCAATTAATAATTTAGAAGATGTGGCTTCTGAACTATTTTTACAACCACATTTCAGGCACTGAATGATGAAAAAAGTAAAAACTTAAAAACGGGAAAATGTGATCTGCAGTCAATTATTTTACCTAATGATGTAGGTTTCTTGGTGGTCCCCATGTTCACTGGCTCATTTCCTGAAAACCAATGAGTGGATCCGATAGTAAAGTGCTCGGTAGCATGGTGTGCAGTACATTTTGCGTGGAATAGTTTTTAATTGATCTGCCGACACTCAAAGATCCTGTGGGACCAGTTGTTGGCCAATTTTCTCTTTTACATAATATATGTTTAGGTGTTTTGTCATTCTACAGCCTAAAGGCTTCATATCTTTCTGATTTTTTTTTTTAAATATGAGACTTTTAACAATAACAAATATTTTTGTATGATTTTTGTAAAATAATGCACACAGGTGTGGAAAAAATTTTAATCTCTTAAGCCAAAACTTTCTTTTCTACATTGCCTTTCATATTTTAACATGCTTAACATGTATGGTATTCCTGACATATTGGAGGTTTATTGTTTCAAAATTACACTGTAGGTGCAGGTGGCTAACAATCATCAACCTTTCCCTAATACTGTAAACTATTATTTTAACAAGTTGTTTGTAGGAAACATTGGAAATATAAGGTCACTGAATAATACTGTATATCTACAAGATGATGGTGACACTAAAAAAAAAACATGCACTGTATTTACTAATTTCAGAGTGGTGATTTTGTCATGGCAAAAAAGGATATGGACATGATGGAACATCCGCCAATCTGGAGGATTGATGGAAAATCACTTCTGCAGAAGTTCCAGGCCTTTGAAAAGGATGGCAAGACACTGTACAGGAACATATCAACTGTAAGAATAAAATACTCTTTCATGAAAGCAATGCTTATACAGTACTTGCATAAGTTTTAATAGGGACATTTGAGCATCTTGATAATATAATTAATGTTTGAGTCATTTTAATTTTCTCACATTTAGTGCAGTTCTAAAATTACAATTTAATTAAATGAAAGGTAGGTAAAAAAATTGAACTCGGAACATTCTCAAATTAGTTATGAAGAAATTCATGAAACTGTTTTAATATTAAGTAGGTTGGTTGAGTAGAATGTGACATTCTTACTGATATTGAAAAATCCCAGGTGCAGTGTAGACCTTATTGAAAATAATGTTTTGACTAAAATATTTGATAAGCTTTGAGGCAAAATTATATTTCCAATAAACTCGAATCTCTGCTGTGTTTCTCAACATCGTTGATAATAAAGAAAATATTTACAGAATTATTATCCAAGGAAAAAAAGTGTGATAAGCTATTAGATAAAGAGATGGGTAAAGCATTTAAATTATCTAAATAAACACTATGTTAATTTAAAAAGAAAAAATTAAAAAATTTAAGTACAATCATGATAGAAAGACAAATGTAAATTTTTCTTGACTATGGGGCTTGTTATATTTTGCCAAATTAATATGATTGACGAGCGAGGCTCAGTACTTATATTATTAAGTTTACCGTTATTGACATAATTCACCGTTTGAAGAATGTTAAACACCAAGTGGAGTGTTGACCTGAGTTGTAACCCTTCACCCATCCGACAGATACATAAGGCAAGTGCCTATAAAAGGGCAACACAAGGGAAGGGCTGAGGTGAGGTGAACAAAAGAGACTTTTGGTACATCTTCCCACATCTGGACCTGACTTTGACGAGTCCCCCTCTAAAGAATGAACCAAATCATTGTTCCAAGCTTGTACCTCACCTCACTGGATTAGTGAGGTGAAAGTAAAGGAATTATGCATTAAAATTTGTATTAATGAAGTACAGGTTATTTGTATAGCAAGAGGGGCAGCCTCATTGAATTTTCCTTGAATTTTATATTGCTTCACCTCTTGCTTAACTAATACTGTACTTCATAAATGTATTATTAATTAACACTTTCGTTGCCCGATGCCGTTGTATCCATCAAAAAAACAAAAGTACGGAGTGAGCGGCATGACGCAAACGGCAGCAATAATTTTAAAATGTGTAAAATTCCATTTATTATCTGAATATTATGGGACTTGTTTTAAAATGAGCGCCAACGTCTTCCCATTCTCTATAGATCCTACGTGGCATCTCGACCCCAAGGCGTGGGTGGCCACCCACGCCGCCCTTGGCTCTCGGGCAACACACGGCCTGCCTTGCAGTGCATGGTGGGTCTAAAGTATAGGAAAGTAAGACTTATATGTTCTTATATGCCCGTATTCTTTTACAGCATTCGATTACAAACAATTTGATAACAATTGGAATGACGTAGCACATTTGAGGTCAGAAAGCCGAAAAGAGTATAAACATTTGTGGGTGGTGGCGAGTTCATGCACATGTTCGAGTTCATGGCGTTCCTTGGGGTGGGCGACGGGTTGCCTGCCCGGCTGTCGATAGTGTTAATGTACAGTATAGTACTATAAAGCCTCACCTCTTAAAGCCTCTCACTGATCTCGTCCCACCTTAACTTTATTCCACCTCGACCTTGTTCTGCTGGGACCTCTTTATAAGCACTGGTGTTGTGCATCTGTTAAATTTGAGAAAGCAAACAAGTATGCAGGCATAACATGAATTATAAATATCTATCTTCATCTTGATGTTTCTCAATATTTTTATCAGCACTATGTTTTTCTTTACCAATAGATAAATACCCAAAATATAATGGCTAAGAATGGAAAGGATTAAGATTATTTCATGCAGCCAGAGTTTGGTACAGAGGCTTGATGTTTAGTGGCACTTTGGTACAAATGAGCCTGGTATAGTGGGAATTTGCTACAACGATACTTAGTTTAGTGGCAATTTTGTAGAAAGGTGCTTAGCATAATGGTATTTATTGGTAGTTCCAGTGCTCATTGCTGTAACCTTTGTCTGGAAGATGTATATCTCTTAAAAGCAAAAGGAATGTTAACAAGCAGGTGGGTTCTTATGATTGGATTATTACCAGAGCAACCCAACTTTAAACCAGGCTGCCAAGAAAAACTTAAAATAGAGCCACAAGTGGTGTACCAGCCACAGACGAGCACAGTTTTTATAATATAAGGATATTTTGTTTAATAAAATTTTTATTACATTTTGCACAGTGCTGAATAGTCTCCCCTCCCATTACTCTTCCTCAAGCCTGGGCCTGGGCTCAATTATTCCTTCCTTACTATTGGCTAACCAGCACATATGTAAAGCACACAAAACTAATTCTTCACTTCACAATTCAGAGTATGGTTATTTTGACTGAGATTTGGGTCAATAGTGATCTAATTTTGAGACTGGCCCTTGCTCAGCCATCATCAATCTTTTTGACACTAAATGTAAACATTTATACATGCTTTTAAGTGACCTTGTGCAAAATTTTAGACTGTGTAATAGGTACACTAAGGGGGCTTTTTTCAATTCAGAAGCAATATCACTCCAAGGTGAAAGTTTTGTAGTCTCAACGATTGATAGACCATGACACTTTGCATGTACTGTGGGTATTCATTTATGTCACCTAGAGGCCTTAATGCCTTAGTTAATGTCTTTGTTTAAAATTATACACATGGCCGTTTGAAGCATATATTAATGGCCACACCACAAGACCGAGAGGAGGGGATGAACCAGCCTTGCTTGATCTGATATTTACCCTAAATGAGTCGGATATAAGGGAAGTTAAGTTGGAAGCCCCCTTGGGAATGAGTGATCATAGTGTATTGAGCTTTGAGTACCTGGTTGAGCTAGGAATTATCACCCCCAAAAAAGAACTGGGAAACAAAGGGCTGGCGTACCGAAAGGGAAACTACGAGGAGATGAATAAATTCCTATGGGATATACATTGGGACACAGAACTCGGAACCAAGTCCGTACAAGACATGATGGACTATGTCACCCAAAAATGTCAGGAGGCTGTAAGCAGGTTTGTCCCAGCCCAACAGGAAAAAACAGAGAAGCAAAGGAAGAATCCGTGGTTTAATAGGGAATGTATGACAGCAAAGGAGTTGAACAAAAGGGCATGGAGGAACTTCCGTAATAACAGAACACCAGAAAGTAGAGAGAGATACCAGAGAACCAGGAACGAGTATGTTAGTGTGAGAAGAGCAGCTGAGAAAAGGTATGAAAATGATATAGCTAATAAAGCCAAGACCGAACCAAAGCTACTACACAGTCACATCAGGAGGAAGACAACAGTGAATGAACAGGTGATGAAACTTAGGGTGGGCGAGGACAGGTACACAAAGAATGACAGAGGTGTGTGAAGAACTCAACAAAAGGTTCCAGGAGGTCTTTACAATAGAACAGGGAGAAGTCACGGCACTAGGAGAGGTGGCAGCAAATCAGGTGACCTTCGAAAGGTTCGAAATTACAAGAGATGAGGTCAAGAAGCACCTATTGGAGCTGGATGTGAGAAAAGCTGTTGGGCCGGATGGAATCTCACCATGGGTATTGAAAGTGTGTGCAGGAGCACTTTGCTTGCCACTCTCCATAGTGTATAGTAGGTCACTGGAAACGGGAGACCTACCAGAAGTATGGACGACTGCTAATGTAGTACCAATATTTAAAAAGGGTGACAGACAAGAGACACTGAACTACAGGCCAGTGTCCTTAACTTGTATACCATGCAAGGTGATGGAGAAGATTGTGAGAAAAAACCTAGTAACACATCTGGAGAGAAGAGACTTCGTGACACCCCATCAACATGGGTTCAGGGAGGGTAAATCTTGCCTTACAGGCTTCATAGAATTCTATGATCAGGTGACAAAGATTAAGCAAGAAAGAGAAGGATGGGCGGACTGCATTTTTTTGGACTGTTGGAAAGCCTTTGACACAGTACCCCATAAAAGGTTGATGCATAAGCTGGAGAAACAGGCAGGAGTAACTGGTAGGGCGCTCCAGTGGATAAGGGAGTACCTAAGCAATAGGAAGCAGAGAGTTATAGTGAGGGGTGAGACATCAGAATGGCGTGAAGTCACCAGTGGAGTCCCACAGGGCTCTGTGCTTGGACCTATCCTGTTTCTGATATACGTAAATGATCTCCCAGAGGGTATAGACTCATTCCTCTCAATGTTTGCTGACGACGCCAAAATTATGAGAAGGATTAAGACAGAGGAGGACAGCTTGAGGCTTCAAGAAGACCTGGACAAGCTGCAGGAATAGTCGAACAAATGGATGTTAGAGTTTAACCCAAGCAAATGTAATGTAATGAAGATAGGGGTAGGAAGCAGGAGACCAGATACAAGGTATCACTTGGGAGATGAAATACTTCAAGAGTCAGAGAGAGAGAAAGACCTGGGGGTTGATATCACGCCAGACCTGTCCCCTGAAGCTCATATCAAGAGGATAACATCAGCAGCATATGCCAGGTTGGCTAACATAAGAATGGCCTTTAGAAACTTGTGTAAGGAATCTTTCAGAACATTATATACCACATATGTCAGACCAATCCTGGAGTATGCGGCTCCAGCATGGAGTCCATATCTAGTCAAGCATAAGACTAAACTGGAAAAGGTTCAAAGGTTTACCACCAGACTAGTACCCGAGCTGAGAGGTATGAGCTACGAGGAGAGACTACGGGAATTGTACCTCACTTCGTTGGAAGACGGAAGAGTTAGGGGGGACATGATCACCACATTCAAGATTCTCAAGGGAATCGACAGGATTGATAAAGACAGGTTATTTAACACAAGGGGCACACGCACTAGGGGACACAGGTGGAAACTGAGTGCCCAAATGAGCCACAGAGGTATTAGAAAGAACTTTTTTAGTGTCAGAGTGGTTGACAAATGGAATGCATTAGGAAGCAATGTGGTGGAGGCTGACTCCATACACAGTTTCAAGTGTAGATATGATAGAGCCCAATAGGCTCAGGAACCTGTACACCTGTTGATTGACGGTTGAGAGGCAGGACCAAAGAGCCAGAGCTCAACCCCCGCAAGCACAACTAGGTGAGTACACCATGTTACAGTGAGGTTGGAGATGACCGAGCATGGTCACTTCACAAGCAATGACCTTTATGTCTGACAAATTTAACCACCATGCTGCGTGGCTTTAAAATACGACATTCCTGTGTTGCGCCGAAAATAAATCCACTGGAAAAAATTATTTTCTCTAATTATGTTGTTAAATTGCAGTCTCTAGTCACGGGAAACTAAAATAAAATATTGTATGTGACATTCTTTAGCTGTGAAAGAGCTGAGAAGTTGAGCAAATTATGGGCGCTGAACGATGCGCCTACCCATGGGGTGGCATGAAATTTATTAATTTAGAAATAAATATTAAATTGTTATATATTTATATATTATTATTTTTTAATGACAGTATTCGGGATGGACATCTCAGGCGAAGGCCCTTTATGTTGGAGTCCGTGTCACATTTGTGTTCCAGTCTCGGTATGACACTGTGGTGGAGTTGGTTGGAGTTCGAAATGCAGATGACGAACCTGAGAAACGAAAGGAGGATGATGAACCGTAAGTCTTTGAGCCTTTTAATAGTTAAGCACGTAGTTGATTACAGTACCGGGTATTTGTAGAACATTAAATATATAGGCAACTTTTACTTTTTAATATTAAACATTTACTAAGGCAGTTAGCATATTGCAAATTAGTGTATCAGCATCAATTATCATCAGTAATCATTATTCATTATCATTGGCATGTTCCAGCGTACTGTTAGATGAAGGCTTGCACCCATCTGCTCCAGTGCTCTTTTGTTATGCCTTTTTTGTCCCTCCACCTGAATTTTTATTTGTAGGTTTAAAGATATTAATTTCTAAGATGTCCTATGTTGCTCCCAAAGGAAGGATCCTACTGACTCCTAGTTAGATCTGTACAGTCAGGGACTGTTAAGTTTAATTGTTAGACAGTTAGTGTTATTTTCTAGCTATTGAGAATAGGCTAGAGTTTTCTCTGCACCTGGTCAGTTGATGCTTTCAGCAGTGGTAATTTTCAACTTATTTTTTCTTCTAGCCTCCATTCAGTTTCTGTGGGGGAGCTCTGTAGGCTCCCTGGAGCTATTGGCCTGATATTGGTTAATATTAGCACGGGGCTTCAGTCATATGGAGTTGTCATGTCTACCGGGGACTACTAGCCAGTACATGGTCACATCAGAATGGCGAAGGGAGCAATGGCCTATGAAACTCGCATACTGTAACCCCGCGATTATCCGGGATTCAAACATCCGGAAAACGCCCTTATACGGCCAAAATCGTGATCGGATAAAGTTGTCACAATATCCGGCCAAAATGGTCACAGGAACCGGATAAAAGCTGGTTTGGCCAGATGAATATTCGGCCATACCGTATTAATCCCATCTGTGGCTCTAGACGCATGGTGGAGGAGGGGGTGGGGTGGGTGGGTGGTGTTGGGAGGGTGGGAGGGGTGCGTCGGAAGGGACCACCTGGGTACAGGAATTACCATTAATTTTAGAACACTTAATCATAGCCAAAAACAAATGAAATAAGTACTAGTAATTATGTAATAACAAATAAATAAGTTTCCTAAAAGTAATGTGCACAAGCTGAAGTTTCCTTCAAAAATATTGAGTTTTTTTTCCTCTTGACGGCCTATGTGACGCGCTATAGCTGCCCCACCCCAAGTGGACCCGTCCAACACTGGTCAACCCATGTGCGTCCATCCCTCGTGTTATACACAATGCTGCGCCATTAGTGAAATATTTTTTTAAATAACTTTTTTATTTTCATAATAACTTTGAACATTTTTGGCAAAGATTATGTCTGGTAGCAGCATCAATCGTTCTGAAGGTGTTAAGAGGAAGAAAGTTGTCCTAACAATTAAAGACAAGTTACTGTTATACACCTCAACCAGTGCGGCATCACAGTGCTGCTCCATTAGTGAAATATTTTTTTAACACTTTCGCGCTCCCTGGGAATAGGCTGACCGTAAGCCCTAAGTGGGCCGTTCATGTCAGCCTACTGCGCGTCAGCACTAAAATGTTTATAATCTTTTCGGGGTGGGGAGCTTAATTTTGGCGGTATGTATTTTTAATTTGGTATCATTGTGTTCGCGAGAGAATGCTCTAGAGGAATATATATATAAAATGTCACCAAAGACAACATGAGAACCACACCGAATAACAAACTGTGGCGTTCGTTAGCGGTGAGCGTAAAACCGGGCATCAATGTTTACGATGTTTTTATGTTTGCGAACCCCAGAATTGTTATTCGTGGTTTATTTTGGTATCATTGTGACCGCAATAAAATTCCCTACACGGACATATAAATATACACAATAAATAATGGTGTCGCCCCACCCACAGGAATGTGGGAAGTTGGCTTAGGGTTACCCGCTCCAGCGCGCCCAGCTGCACATGCGCTCAACCACAACTGAAAAGTTTATACTCTCCTCATGTCTGTGACCCTCATTTTTGATGTACGTGTTTTTTTTTTGGTATCACTGTGTAGCTAATGAAATGTTCTATAAGAGCATATGTATAACATTTCACCAAAGCTAACATTACGCGACCAGCAACCAAAGAACTGCGTGCTTTGTTTCGCGCTCACGCTAAACTCCGCTAAACTCTCCCTATATGTTGCTACTCTGATTGTGTTTATCAAGTCAAAACTTGTTGCATATGGTTTTGTTTGGTATCACGGTGATCGCAATAAAATTGCCTACACAGACATATGCATAAAAGTGGATTACACGTGCGCGCCTCACCCCCAAACACCCCCAAACGCGTCGATGCCTCACCCGCCCAAACACCCGTTTCCACACCCACTACACCCAATACACCCGACAAACAAAAATATTGTTCCAATGGAAGTTTTTGTGCTACATTGTTCATTTTGGTGTCAAAATACTCGCAATAAGATGCACTATGTAGACATACCAATCTGAGCACTAAGAACTGGAATATATATAGAGCTACCCAGAGCAAAGTATGAAGAAGTAATAACCTCAAAATGTGTAATATAAATTATGTGTACTTACCCACGATGTGATGAAGGAAGGTCAACAAGTTGAGCATTTGATTATCCACTCCACCGGCTTCAGGAAAATGTCCCTGAAGTTGCTCAACAGATGTTACGTTAGGTGGAGTGGAAGCTTGCAGAAGAGTTATTTCTTTGCTTTCCAAAATATCCTCTTGCGGTGATATTTTGTGTAGCATGGTGTGGCACATTGAGCAACTCCACATGTCCTGCACTGCACATGTCTCTTCTAATTCCCGACTTCATACAAACTTGGCACCGTTTCCGTTTAGCAATTTTCACTAATGCATGAGTCAACTTCCTGTTTAGCCTGTCCTCTGAATCAACAATGCATGGGTTTTTCACAGGTGGAGGAGTAGCTTCAGCTTGAGGTGCAGGCGTTTCAGTTTCAGGTTCAGTGTCTGATGAGGATGAGGCATGTGGTTGGCGTGGAAGACGATGAAATAAAGGACGCCTCGCTCCAGATGGGCCAGGTGTTGCCAAATCATGAGAAGGATCCTGGTAATCATCAGCATGTGGGAGAGGGCTTTCAGTAGCAGGCCACTCATTCATGTCCCACCTCAACAGGGCCCATATTGCTACTTCATGAAACTGGAGTAGGGTCAGTTTCTTGGCATCAGTTGTGTACATCTTGTACAACACATAGGCATTGTGTATAGCCATCTGAAGGAAGTAAAATGTGATCTTCTTAGTCCACTTATGCGACTTCCTGGTGAACCTGTAGTATTTGACCATTTGGTCGAAGTGATCAACTCCCTTCATGTTGTTGTTGTAGTCGCAAATGGCTGTTGGTTTGTTTACAGTTACAATCTGAACAGATGATGTTCCGTCACGTTTCTTCACTCTCTTCCTTCTCTGTACTTCCTGTGTGTCAGCATTATGGCAGTTTGTGATCACTGACACAACTCTCTTGTCTTTCCAAAGGATAACAAAAGTGTTATCCTTGCGCCTGAAAATAGTCTGATCAACAGCGAATTTACCTTTGGCAAGTTGTTGCAGCTCTTTAGGGGCACCACGCTGCAATCTGAGTGTTCCACAAGTGTACACGCCATTTTCCCTTAGCAATTCTGTGAGATGGACAGAGTTATAATAATTGTCCATATAAAGATGATAACCTTTGTTCAACAAGGGTCGCATAAGGCTGTTGAAGACGTCCTGCACGCCTCCTTACAGGTGCCTTGGGGCGGCCCACATCCGCTGCCTCATCCTCAATCCCCTCGCTACTCTCCTCACTCGATGATGAATCAAACTTATCAGACGACGCTGTCCCCTCATTATCACTACTGAAATCACTCTGATGCTCTTCCCCTTCAGCATCTGCCTCCACATCTGACAAACGATCCAACAAATCAGGAATTTTACTATGGGTAAGCTTCACATTGCTGAACCTTTTGTACAGCTCACTCAACTTATCTTCCGTGGTCATTTCACTATCCTTCTTGGGGGTAGAGGTGCTCTGTCCTTTACCACGATCCATGTTTGCAAGTAATAATGCGTTGTAAAGAGACAGGAACGAATAAACACTGCTACACAGGGCAGAGAGTGGCACAGGTTCTGGACGCGGGAGCGCGGTAGTCCGGTCACGAGAGACTTAAACAAAGGACTAGGCCGACCGCATGGCGTGACCCAGAATCCCATGCGGCCTATGGAGGATTGTGGGAAAACAATGGCGCTCATTTAAAAAAAAAAAAAATTGAAGATCGCATAGAAACTTTTTTTTTTACAAATTTTTATATCAAGTGACGCACCGATGCGTCACTGGAACACATTCAGTAGAAAAATGAGTGACGAGATATTAAGTCTGTGGAACGCGAAAGTGTTAAATAACTTTTTTATTTTCATAGTAACTTTGAACATTTTTGGCCAAGACTATGTCTGGTAGCAGCATCAATCGTTCTGGAGGTGTTAAGAGGAAGAAGGTTGTCCTAGCAATTATAGACAAGTTATGTGTTGTTCAACCAGTGAGGCATCACAGGCAGCCAAATGCCTTCAACAAGTGAGGCGCCACAGGCAAGCCAAGCGCCTTCAACAAGTGAGGCGCAAGCAAGCAAGCGCCTTCAACAAGCGAAGCGTCACAAGCAAGCCAAATGCCTTCAACAAGTGAGGCTTCACAGGCAAGCCAAGCGCCTTCAACAAGTGAGGCGCAAGCAAGCGCCTTTAGCAAGTGAGGCATCACAGGTAAGCTAAGCGCCTTCAACAAGTGAGGACATGCAAGCGCTTCAACAAGTGAGGCGCATACAAGTGAGGCCTCACAGGCAACCCAAATGCCTTCAACCAGTGAGGCTTCAGCAGCTGGCAGTCAAAACTAACTTTGCTTAATGAACTGTACAGTAATTTTAAGTGTTAATTTTAGTGTTGTGTTAGTATAGGTTACATAAATTGTTAAGAATTCTTAACTTCAAGATGTGTGGCATCAATCAAGAAGACGAACACCAACAAGGTAAGTTGAGGTTTCTAGTTAAATATTTAATAATTATATGTGGCAAGGCAATTCAAATTATGTTGTTTGTAGTATAAAAGTAGTTGGAAATTATCACTTTTGGACTCGTAGGTGAAAAGGTACCATTATCCGAAAAATGTGATAATCCGGCTGGGGGTCCTTCCCATATAGTCCGGATGATCGAGTGGAGACAGTATATGAAAGTATTCATGTCTGCCATCGGCGGGGGTTGAGCACCCAGAAAGGTAGGCGTTTCAAAAGACGCCTCCTGGTAAAAATGTTGCAACCTTTTTCCAGTGCCGAAATTGTGACTGCGGATCTGCTGTTCATTCTGGACTTATTTCCCCGTATTCCTGAACCCCTGTATTTCTTGCCCCTCCTTTTGGATAACCACTCTGTCCCATGTCTGTGACTTCTCTTGGAGCTGACTTCTTGGATGGTATCTGGACCTCCGGGATGCATATTGGCATATCCCTATTCATCAGGTGTTTAGGGACTGGTTAGCATTCGTGGTGGGGCATCAGGCTTACCATGTTTGTTGTCCTCCTTTCGGGCTGAATCTGGCACATTGCGTTTTCACGTGTCTTACCCTGGTGGTGGTGGCCCGTCTGCTTCTTTTAGGTGTTCAGGTTTTGACCTACCTTGATGACTGGTTGCTCTGGGCTCCCAGCCAGTCCGCATGTCTGCTCGCCAGGGTTCTTTCCCAGCTTGTTGGGTTCGGGTTCCTGGTGAACTGGAGGAAGTCCCATCTGGTTCCATCTCAGGTTCGGACTTGGCTGGGCCTTGTCTGGTATTCCCAGACAGCGTCCTTGTCTCTCCCTCAGGCGGTGTTGCTCCGACTGCAGTCTCGCTGTCAACTGTTTCTGAGGTGTTCCCGGGTCACTCGGGGGTTGCTCAAGCAGCTGTGCAGAAGTCTGAACTTCACTGATCATTTACCTGCTGGGTCGGGTTTGGTTGTGGCATCTGTTCTGGTTCCTTCGGGGCCGTCCCTTCCGCCGCGATCGCGATCACTGGGTTTGTCCCCTGGGGGCCTTGTGTTGGCTGCTGTGTTGCCAGCTTCCTCTTTTGGCTTTTCGGGTTTCGGTGCTTTGGCGCCTTCCAGAGCCCTGCCTCGATGTGTTCATGGATGCCTCCTTTCTCGGCTGGGGTTTTGTGACCAATGTTCACCAGGCAGGCCAGGGGCAGTAGGCTCTGTCCTTCCGTCAGGCTCACAGTGCAGTGTGGAATTTATGGCAGTACGGCTTATTCTGCTTTGGATTTGGCTTGCTCGGGGCTCCACGATCTGGCTCCATTCTGATTGCGCTCCTGTAGTTCATTGCCTGAACCGTGGGGGATCTCTGTGGTCCTTGGCTCCTTGGGGCTAGTTGCTTCAAGTAGCTCTTCTGATGAGTTTTCAAGGTTTAGCTCTCCATGGGGTTCATATCCGGGGCGTGTCCAACGTCTTGGCAGATGGCCTGTTGCTGTTCTTTTCCCTGTCCACGGAATGGATAGTCGACTCCGAGTCGTTCAGTTGGCTCTGCTGGACATAAGGGCCCTTGGAGGTGGACCTCTTCTTGTCAGTGTGGAATAGGTGTCTCCCTGTATATGTGGTGCCCTACCCCGACTGAGGCCTTCGTGATAGACGCTTTTCAGCAGGACTGGTCGAGGTGCCTGTACCTTTCCCTCCAAGAGGGGGGTTGTGAATGTGCGGTGTGATTACATGTTACTTGTTTTTCTTTGGAGTTTCTATTTCTAGCCTTTGTTCAGTCTCGGGTTGCAATATTTCTACCAGGAGGGGTCTGCTTTGAAGTGCCTACCTTTTCTGGTGCTCAACCCCGGTCGATAGCAGACATGAACTTTCATACCTGTGAGTTTCATAGGCCATTGCTCCCTTCGCCTCTCTGATGTGACCATGTTCTTGCTGGTGGTCCCGGATAGGCATGACAACTCCATATGACTGAAGCCCTGTACTAATATTAACTAATATTAGTACAATAGCTCCAGGAAGCCTCTGGGGCTCTACCCAGGAAATAACGTTTCATTACATTCACTACTGGTTTTTTGTAACTTTGCTCTGGGCCATAGGTATTGCACTCTTCACATGTTTTTTAATTGGCCAATTCTGTCAGCTCCTATTTGGAGGGGAACAAGGCGTATTTCTCATCTCTTGAGGTTACCACTATGTTCATGACTCCTTGGAACTAGCACTTACCTAGTTGTATCTTTGGGGAATGAGTTCTAGTTCCAGAGCCTCACTATATAGCTTATGTACCTGATGCATTTATGTTCCAATACTATGTTATATTTACTCTTAGAAGCTGTGAATGGTGATTGATTCTTACCACTTCTGGCATAAGTTTGTTTACCATTGTCACGTGGGGGTGGGCGGTCCGGGGCTCTGCTAACACTCGGCTGCTAGGGGCTCAAAGGCCCAAATACTCAGCCCCTCCGACTCCCTGGATTCACCGGAGTCTCCTTGGTCACACAAGATAGGACCAACAATGCCCACCTCCGCAGGTCTTTGCTTCCACCACAAAGGGGTGCCACTGATTCACCCTGGAAGCCCTTCAGTCAAACACGGGGAAACTGCTGTTAACACTTTCGCACTTAGGATTATCCATGAGTCGTCACCGTTTTTTATGCGTCACCGCATAACAGACGACGCCTGTAGTCCATCGAAAAAATATTTGTATAAAATCCATTTATTATCCGATCAACTTGGGAATAGTATACAAATGTTTGCCATGAAATTTACGTTTTCTCTAATAGCCGAACAGCTTATAAAAGAAAAAGGTGTGGCAGTGAATCATCGTGGTAAAACAATTGTATTATTGATACGACGAGTGTAATCGACGTAGTTTTTATATGTGTTGCCGGTCGAACGCATCCTTATGTGACCTTTAATACTTATGTTCTTATAGAACATTCTATTGCGAGCGCATTGGTACAAAAATGAAATACATACATCGACAAATAATGTCAGGACAGTGAATTGAATATAAACTTTTCAAAGCGAGTTTCGCCGATATGCTGCCGCGGGTAACACTTCGGCCACTTCCCACATTGTTTTGGGTGGGCTACGACATTAAATCTATATTTATATGCATATGTCCGTGTAGAGAATTTTATTGCGATTCCAATGATACCACAATTAGCGATGTAGGACAACTGTAGGCTTCGCAACCATTAAGAGAGTGGAAACATTTTGTTGCTGTTTGGCGCTCTTGGCGAGTGATCTGAATAGTTTTTTATTTGGTGTTGACAGTCCTTATGCTTGGGCGCCATTTTATAGGTATGCTCTTATAGACAATTTCATTGCGAACACAGTGATACCAAATTTAAATACGTGCGCCTTCAATTATTGTCAGGACAGTAAAAAGAGTGTACACTTTTTCGGTCTTACCGCGTAGGCGCGCGAAGTGCCGAAAGCATCTGGGGTAGTTTTTTTTTGAGAGCCGAGAGCGCGAAAGTGTTAACAGCTCCGGCCTAGACCCGTGGGGGAGTGAAGGAAGACTCAGGCTTACCTATAACCATAACCTCCCTGAGTCTTGCCTGGCAGACAAAAAAAAGGTTGCAGGAACTCCTTTCCCGCCTGTCTTCTCTATCTTCCTCTTAGCAAGGTCGCCAGCTGGGTTATTATATCTGCACCCCAGCAATGCAGTTCAGTGGGTGTATTATATATCGTTTGTAGCCAGAAATGTATGCTCATAGAGAATTATCATAAATGGAGGCACACTCAAACACAGTAATAAAATGTGTGGATTTACTGATGCAAATTACATGAACACACACACAATCACAAGTAATACGTGAATATGGAATATGGATAATGAGCCTGGAGATCGTCAGCCTCTTCTTCCACGACCATCCAACACTCCTTCAACTGGGCAGGAAGACAGGAGTCTCACACTCTCACAGGAGGGCCTCTTCACCACGTCGGCACCTCTTCTTCACTGTCCTGCCATCCATACACACTGTCCTCTCTGACAGTCCTGGACACAAGCTGCCTTGCAGCCTATTCTACTATTAAAGTAATAAAGTCTTGCTGCCACATACACAAGTAAATATTGTGGCCTAACTAGCCTACTCATACAAGGGGTAATGGGAGGGAAAATGATCTACCTTACACTCCTGGCTCACGACGCCTGTCCCTCGATGGTGTGAGGTTCCCACGCTTCCTTGGGTCGATCCTCGACGATCCGGGACGTTCCACAGGTCCTCAGGTGTCGTGAAGCCTTCGCGTCGTCGCCGTTCCAATCCCTGAGATTCAGCTGCCCCAATCCTGGTTCATCGATGGGCGCTGAGCTAATCACTATTTTTCCCCACACTCGCCTCTCCCACAGGGCGTCGCTCCTTGTCCTAGGCACGGTGTCGTCCTTCCAAGATTCTCAGTGGATGTGACCCCAGTCACAGCTGGGCTTGCTCGCCCCACCTTCCAGACCTCTACGTCCAGCCAGCGGCGCTGCCCAGCGTCGTCGCCGACTATTTTCCAAGTTTGGCACTTCTCTGCTCACTGAACTTGGTTCCTCTTTGGCTTCCCAGAAGCGCAGGGTCTCCAATAACTGCGATGGGCAGCGAAGGCCAGCTCAATCCACTGAACAAGGCTTGCAGAGCCTCCAATCCTTGAGAGCAGACCGAGGCGCGTCCTGTCGCTTCCACGGTCAGTACAACTCTGACGTTGGCGCCGCCCGGGGCACTCGGTGACGTCATGGCGGGCCCTGATTTGTCGCCCGCGACCTACGTCGGCCAATCCGCGATCGGCTTGTCTCCCTTCCAAAAGGTCATATCTGCCGTAGGGGATACTGTTTCATTTTATAACAGGGCGCCAATCTTCCTTTATTTACAACTTATAATATAACCTCATTCCATTAAATGGCAGCCGGTCTGGTCGCCACATATATCATTAGACTCCCTGAACCTCAGAGAATCAGTAGGGAGAGCTGATATGACTCTTTAAGCCGGCAAACGAAAGAATTAGGAGAGGGCACCGTAACACCATTCTCACTGTATATGGGTATTTTCTCTTATTTTGCATGTTCTGTGCATTGTGCGCGCGCACTATTGCTTGTTCTTGGGTGTTGGGGACGATCTGTTTTGTTTACCCTGAGGTCACACCTTAGCAGAATTATTCTGTTCTGCTTGTTGGCTTCCCTCGGTCTCCTCTGTTCTTTGTTTAACCCTTTCCCTGCTGTATTTTTATTTTATTCTTTTTTCTATTTATTGCAAAATTATTTAATAAATAGGATCTCTCTAGCTGTCTTTGAAAAGTAAAGTTAGTCTCTTTCTAATTGAAAATATGGTCCAAGACATATAACTATTGGTGGGGTTAGCTTTCTAAAAGAAAAATTATATTTGATTAAAAAAAGGACTGCTTTTCCCTATAAAACATGAAAAATTATTACAAATATTTCTTAGGCAATAAAAAACTGACACTTCAATCATTATGTAATTTATAAAAATGGGCCTGGTGACTTGATACAATGCTATCTGTATTCCCAATGCACTCAGTATCATCATATATTAAAATGTTGACCAGACCACACACTAGAAGGTGAAGGGACGACGACGTTTCGGTCCGTCCTGGACCATTCTCAATCGACTTGAGAACGGTCCGTTCTAAAGCCATGTTATTGTGACTCATTGCCTGCAACATATAGTAATACAAGCAATAAGCATAGCACCATGGAATTACATGAAGTTTAGTTGTAAAATCAAACCAAAATCAATTCTTCCCTTTTTTCTTTACATTGGTTTAGTTGTTCTTAATTTTGGTTTTCATTTATAATAAGAAAAAGAATGTTCTTTTTCATGTGTACTACAGTTTGCTTGGCTTTTTTCACATTTGTTATTCTGGTTTGTCTGAAATAAGTACACAACAATAGCAAGATGAAGATGACAAATTAGAACCAACTGATTTGAATCAAAGTTTTCTCTCGAATGTGACATAAAAATTTCTTCCAATAATGCTGCAATAAAGTTTGGAGAAAGGTATTTCAATGCTGTTCTCCTCTTGTGTTATGAATTGTTTGTCAGTTTTGTTTACCCAGATTGTTGTAGTGCCAAACATGTAAGTCATTGATCATAGAATGGAATCATGTACTGTACCTGTAATGTCTGCACTGACTACTGCCTCGGTCGAAAGTTGGTGCACCAGATCCATACATTACTCGACCAAGTTGAGCATTTCATCCACTGCTTCCCATGCATTTACAGTAGCTTTGGAAAATGTTTGTTTTGTAAGACATTTAAGCTATTAATTAATAGAAAACAATGTAGGCAGGCATTGCAGTAGGCAGGTGTTATTATTCCTAAATATTTTGTGAGGTTTATTACATGTCATTCCTCATGTAGGGCAGGCATATTTACCTTTTACCATTATAAGGTAAAATAGATAGCTTGGTGAACTAACTGTTAAGCTCTTCAATTGTGTTTTTATAGGTCATGGAGTGCTGTCAAGTATCAACATCCCCAAGACTTTGAGTAAGTATGCAGTTCTGTACTCTCCATGCTAAAATTAATTTGGTAGCCTTTATTGGATAGTATGAATATTGGTTTTTAGTTGTGTACTTAATTAACAGCATTGATTACATGCAGGATTTTGATCTTGTTTAAATTTTGTCCTTTTCAAATATTAACTTACAGTTGCAGTGTAGTTTGAAGATGTGAGTAACTCTGCCTTTTGACAATTTATAATATCTTAACACAAATAATTTTAATAACCAAATTACTTGATGTAGCTGTTAAAAGTATTTTGAACTGTCTTTTCTATAGTGTTTATGAATACTGGTTATAATTTTGGGGTGGGGTGTGGGGGAGGGGGAGGGGTGGACAAGCAACCTGTGTGTATATATTCACTAGGCTAATATCGAGGTTCCCCCAAGATCAAGCTACTGACCCTTTCCAGGATGCATTCCCAAAACAATTGGCTAACTCCTGGGCATCTATTTATTGCTAGGTGAACAGAAGCATTAGGTGATAGGAAACTTGCCTAATTATCTCTATCCTGTTTGGGATTTGACTCTGGGATTCCCGATTACGAATCTAGAACAAACTTCGACTGTACTGCCAAAACCCTCAACTACTTACTGAGGTTTGCATTACCATTGTAATTGCAGTAAAAGAAAATTAATAGTGTCATGTCATCCTTCTCTCTATACGGCACATTGTTAAATGTATTGTTTTAAGAAATTTATCTAAAAAGAGTCAACTTAGGATTATTTAAATAAAGCATAAACAATAGATACAATCACATTATTCTGGAGGCGTTTCCACCTGTTTCTTCCTGCTCGAGCTATCCACCTGGAGTCGTTCAAACCCAGATACTCCACCAGGCTCTTAATGAATCACAAGCACCTAGCAGAGGCCAGGAACACAATCTGGCCCCCCCCCCTCACTAGAGGCATAGTAGGGTGTGGGGTATACAAAATCACATTGCTGAAGAAGAACTAATGAGAGAGAGAACTCATCAAAAACTAGCTACAGGTTGAACAATATTTGCAACCCTGATCTGAACTATGTACTCACCCATTATCTAGATTTAACTGCTATTTAGCTCCATTCCTTGCCACCAGATGGGCAGCCCCAGTTACTCGAGGGTTTCTGATAACTACCCCAGTCATTCATGCAAAGACCAAGTAAGGCTCCAGGAACACCATGAGAAGAAGGGAAGGGTGAAAGTGGGAAGGTAGAGCAGGTTCACACCAGAAAGGAGGATTTCATTACATTCATCCCTGGATTTTGGGAAAACATCCTTTATCTTCCCAAGCTATCTTGCCATAGAGACGGAGACAGCAAAAGTGCTGACTGCTGGGAAAGGGGAATGCCAGTACACATGAGCTGGAAAAACTGCCTAAAATCACCTTATGTAATGGTTTGCAAATATACTGAACTGATAAACATACCTATGGTTATGTATATTCTTGTATTTTCTTAAGTAATGCGCTGTATTAGGAAGTGTACTGGAATTATAAATTTTTTACCATTTTTTTTGTTTTTCAGGATTTCTGAAGAATTACGGTCACACATGCCAAGCTTTGAGATTTACCTCCAAACTCTTATATCACAGGCACTAGACAACAACTTCTTAATGGAAATTTATGAAGAAAGTGGTATGGATCCTAGTTGTTTTTCTTTATTCAAACTCATTCCATTTTCTTTCTCATTCTGTGTTCTTCCTTTCTTGTTCATATTATTATCCTCATTTTCAGTAGTTAAAATTTGTGCTCATTCTTCATTTTTGCTCATTTTCCTCTTTCATATTCACCTTTCCCATTCCTTTCTGTATCTATTTTTAAATATTTCTACATTACCCATACTTTGCATTTTGCTTAATGTTTATGGTATCGAGTCATTTACATTTCTTGTTTAGGAGTGCACGTGTAAGAGATTAATATTTTGTTAATGTAGACGTATGCCAGGGTTGTTTGACCATCTCCTTTGTTGCTCAGTGCTCCGTATACCAGTATCCTTTATGTGGTTCTCTGGGGACTACCATCCAGCACCACCCACAGATCTCTTCCATTGGCAGAGTTCTTTAATGCTTTTCCTCATAATTTGTAGGTTGTGTGTGGCCTATTTTCTCCTATTCCACATTCCATGGCTTAATGTTATATTCCTGTTTTCCAGATGATTACTTTGTGGAAAGAGTTAAAGTAATAGATGAGCTTGCTGAGCAGAGGAAGAAGAAAATACTGGAGATTGTGCACTGGAATGACCAATTCCGGGTATGTTTCTACTGTTGATGATAATATTCTTGTCAAGGTTTTCCTTGTCTATGTCCATCAAAATTTCTTGATGTGGGAACAAGTTCTTTATGTAATGCTAAATTTAATTGTGTACATATTTTTTTTTGGCTTAGGGATATTAATTTGTCATCCACACTTCTGTGGAAATAAACATTTTATTCACCTGGGCTCAAAGGGACTTGAACCACAAAAATAGGTATATGCATTTTGTTGCCTGAGCTTACTCCTGCATTTCCTATACAAAATTTAGAATTGTATATATAATTTTTTAATTTTACATACACATTAAAAATGTCTAGTAGATTTTTGCAAGATTGTGGTGTGTGAATGAGTAAATAGGCAGGCATCATTTGGAAGTAGCATATAAAAGTGTAAATGATGTATGATACAAATTTAAACTTGTGTTATTTAAGCAGCAAGTTGAAGTGCAAAACTTAACAAACTATGGACTCTTTAAAAGTAACTTAATCCCTTGGCCTTCCTCCTATCTCCGTAATAGACAGTGGAAAATGGCTTGGGCTAGGTTACATGTTGACCATACACGTTTAACCCTTTAAGCTGCGCAAAAGTCATATGAAGTCGGACATAGAGCTCGGTTTTTAAAATTTGCTGAAATGCTTTAAAATGTTTTGTGCATAATCTACTAGGCAAATGCTCCAACTTTGTCTAAATGATACCATTGCAACTTGAAAAACAAGAAAATAAAAAATACTAATGAAATTGAATATTGAAAACTTCAGATTTTGAAATCAGCTTCAAAAATATAAAATATCACTAATTGTTCATTTGGTGTTATTATGCTCTCAGAATAGCATATTCTTCATTTTCATATATTTAGACTATAAATTTTCAGTATAGTTCACTAAAAAAAAATTGTATGGCATTTGAAATATGCACAAATTTAAAAACAAAAATTTAATACTCGAAACATTTAGAGTTTATGAAAAATCAATTCTATAGAGATGGTAGAACAGACAGCTGTGCACACTATATGTAAAAATGGTGAGAATCGGTCTGAAACTAGATTTTTGGATACTGAAGTAAGTTGAAATTCAAGTTACTGTATAAACATTGAAGTTGAAGTTATCGACAATGAATGAGGCAGTTCTAATTTATGAATTTACTTGTGTGTTTTAGTAAACATTGTTTGGCATTCGTACTTGAATATGTGAAAGTTGTAGGTCAATATGTATTGAAATGAAATCAAGAAAAAATAACCCCGCCCCCAAAAAAATACTGTAAGAATATTTATAATAATTTAGGGGATACATTTAGGGTATACTTTATATAAGTGAAAAAAACTTAAACTGGCCCATAATCATCAAAACAACCTAGAGAGACAAAGAAAATAGTTTGAAATCTGTGAAAAAATTGGCCCCTAAAAAATTCAATGTCCTAAGTTAAGCAAATTGTGACTGATTTATTTGTTGACCAATTTCATTCGATCTTTATATAGTTAGGGACTGATCTGCACTCTCCTTGATGTAAAGGTTACAACTAAATCAGATAATATACAAAGAAGAAAAAACTAAAAACTACAAAAAGTTTCCTCAAAAAATAAATTTGGATATTGAGGAAAGTAACAGATATTAACATTGGGCAATGTATTTATATGATATAAAACAAAAAGAGCATAATATAAAATATATAAGAAGATAATAACATACTCATTATTATTTGTTATGTATTACTCAGCAATGCTATAAAGGCACCAGCTGCATATCCACTTTGAGGACACTTCTTACTACTGTTCTTCTTTTTGTGTGTTGGACAGGTGCTTGCATCTCTTCATTACTGCATTATCCATCAGTCCCAGTTAATAGGAGCTGTTCTCCTTATCAACAAAATGTTCTTCTTTTTTAAAAATTGTCTAAAATCAATTTCTGAAAATATTTTGATGAAAGTTTCACGACGCTGAAGTAAATAGTTTTGAGATTTGTTCAACATTTTTTAGTAATTTTTACATACTGTAATTTGAATATTTTTTACTTCCTTGCCTCTTTTGCTAAGCAGTTTAAGGGTTAACTCATGGACATATAATGGACCACCACCACCCTGCTCCTTATTATCCAAACTACATTCTCTCACCTAGTCGTGTATCTCCTTGTGGAATATCCCGATTTTCAGGATTATCGTATGTCTTGCTTTCCTACTGTCCTTCGAGATCATTAATTCCCCGGCAAAATCCTCGGTGAGTCGAATACCTTTCATATCGCTTGTTTTGTGTGCTTTTGTTCTCGTATTGGAATCCACAGTGATGGTTGGTGCCTTTTTGAATATTCACATTCTAACCAACATACCTAATATAAGCCTACCCCTCCCTTTTTCTCTTTATTTTTCTTTCTCCTCATATTCCTACATTCCCATTCTTATGCTCATTATTACCCCCCCCCCCATCTTACACCCCTTTATTACACCCATCCCATCTGTCCTGTTGCCTTGCTCTTCCCTTCTTCTAGGAATTTCCTCCTCACCTCTCTTGCCTTAATGCCTGTGCCTCCTTCGCTTCCATCATAATCGACTTGATAATGGTCCAGGACAGACCAGAACGTCGTCGTCTCCTAGTCTTCTGATGTGTGGTTTAGTCTTCCTATCTTGAGCCACGACATTGTGATTCTTTGTCTGCAACTATAAATTATTTACTAATGTATCACAATTTCATAAAGATTATAACTACATACAGTATATTCTTCCTTTTCTTTAATGATTTAGTTCTAAACTACTATAAACAAAGCATACATTGATAATTTTCACTTTACAGAAATCATTAGATACATGGCCGTGCATCAATGTGATGCTTACTAAAAATGCTGACACGTGCCAAGCTTGCTCGAATAACCCCGCCTCAAAACTTTCACAACTCTATGGTCAGCCCTATGATCAACAGACTCTTCGTTCAAGAGAACCATTGCAAGCAGAGATTAACGCCAAGGTAGGATGTTATAACTTGTTACATTATTAATTCGAGTTTAGTCTATATACAGTTATTGTTTAATAGAATTTTGACAAATGATTCACATTAATTAAGTTGGATAGACGGGTAGTTTTGCGTAATCCTTCCTTGAGGAAGACCTGTGTTGCTGAGGTTTTATCACTGATATTTGTTGTAAAAAGTTATTTTGGCATTTGTAGATGATTTTTATTGGCTTACTGGATTTATGGTTATATAATTTGTGGTTATATTTACCTGCATTAAAGTAATTAAGTGATATTAAATTTAATGTTATAGAATGGTCTTAGAATTTTTGTTTTTTTCCAGAATTTTGAAGTGTGTGATCGCTGCTCGAACATCTCTCAGATGTACAATAAGGTATCCCATCAAAAATATGACTATTATTCCCAGTGCAAGTCAACAGTTACAAACATGAGAGTTACTCACCCCAGTAAGCACACAACTACAATTCTTCGAGACTTGCTCGCCAACGACCACTGGATCATGGGGGTATGTTAACTGCCATTTTCATTTTTTCCTCGAAATTTTACCGTTTATTTTTAGAAGCTCTAATTGTTCTGGTTTTAAGAGGGACAATTTCCTGGAGTTTTATCTTAAGTGTGATATCAGGTACTGTATGAAATACAGTACAGTGGTTATATGGTGATTGAAGCTTTTGTGTCGCATTACATCAACTAGATATAAACAAGTTAGTAAGAGGAAGGTAAGCAACTCGCTCTTTGTACCAGCTCCAGTGGGCTCTCCTCTCACAAAGATTGGGAATGTTTGTAACTTGGGCATTGGGTGCTTGATCCCCCTCATCATTGGATGCTCGATCCTCTCATCATTGGGTGCTCAATCCTCTCATCATTGGGTGCTCGATCCCCTCATTGGGGTGCTCGATCCCCATCATCATTGGGGTGCCCGATACTCTCGTCATTGGGTGCTTGATCCCTATCATCACTGGAGTGCTCGACATTCTCGTCATTGGGTGCTCGATTACCCTCATCATTGGGTGCTCGATCCTCTCATAAATGATAATCAACAATATCATTGATTACATAAAGTTAATTTCATCTAATCATTCGTGGAAGCCATATACAAACTTTGTTCTGTATGTTTCTCACTATACAACAATGCCAAGAACTGGCAAAGCAAGGCAGCCCCACTGCAACAAAGCTTAACCACCGTGCTGCGCCGAGTTTATTGTGAAATTCCCCCCGGTCCGCATGAAATAGTGTTCCCCCCAAAAATTTTTCTTTGAAAAATGACAAATTCCCTTCCCTGAAGATGTCATTGTAAAAATAAATACCAAATTCCACTTACTTTGGCTGTGGGGACGTGGACAAGGTGCGATGTGACCATCAGGGCCGGGTCGCCCATGCGTGAATCGCCCAGACACGGTTGCGCGGGCCATTCACGCACCGGGTGTTGCCACAAATATATTTTCAATTATTTGTTTTATGTATTTCCAATGCGGTTTTATTTGTTTTTTATCGTATATGATGCATTTTTGTGTCCTTTACAATATGTATACAGTAGAACGTTCATAATGTTCCATGGAACTGTGATACATATGTCAGTAATGTGTCCACAATAAATGTTTATTGTCGCAATATTATCTGTTAATTTAAAAATTCACTAAAATTACAATATGTACAGTTTCACACACTACACAGTAACACAATGTATTACACACTCAGTACTTTGGAAGTGAGTAATAATTGACGAAGTAGTCCATGGTACACTGCGCGACTTCGCTCTCAGTGCACCAGGTACAGATAAATTCTCGCTTCCTGTTTCTTCATTCTGTGTGCTTGCCAATAATGCTCTCACGTACACCCTTGGCTTTAGTACTTGTAGGTTGTATGTAGCCAAGCTTGTAAAGCATAAGGTAGTATTGAGAAGATTATAGGAAAAGATAAATTTGTAAGGTAGTCTTGAAAAGATCGCTTTGTATGGTCCCACATAGGAAGAGATTCAGCCAGCCTCAAAGAGTGTCCGTCAGTTAGGAAGAGATTCAGGTCCTCCATTATATATATAGATATATTCTAGTCTGTATATTTTAAAGATGCGTTACAATAAAACATTTTACAAGTAATGTATTTAAAAAAAATTGTGTTATATAGTATTACTGTATCTTTAATGTACTCTACGGGTATTTTAAAATGTTAGGTATGTGCTTAGTATTTTTACAGAAAATGATTACTGTTCCAGTAACTGTATTATACAATTTGTTGTATCGTTATTAAGCCTCACTGTCCCCTTAAAAAAGTGTTAATGCTTGCCCCACCTCAATGAAAGATTGATATTTTTTACTTTTTATGGTCAGTATGGCTGAAATTTTCAGTTCAGAAGAAACACATAATAGTATGGTAGGGTCAGCAGGGAAAATTTCAAGTGCTGTATTAGAAACAATGTATTAGAAACATTTGTTGTACACAAACTCTACTTAGCATATTATAATCGTAACATAAATTACCAATTTCAGCTCTTCCGTTCTATGTGTACAACGTGGATCAAAGTAGACAGATTGTTCCAAGATGAAGCTGAAAGTCTCAAGAAAAATGAAAATGAGAACGAGAATGAGAATGAGAACGAGAATGAGAACGAGAACGAGAACGAGAACGAGAACGAGAATGAGAATGAAAATGAAAACGAAAATGAAAACGAAAATGAGAACGAAAATAAAAATGAAGCAACGTGATTGACAGTTTGAAGTGTGAAAATGCAGACTCGACCATACTGTATGGATAATGCTGAATTCAAGAGAATTACATCAGAATGTTCAATATAGTAAATAGTTGAAAAGAATAATGTTAATGATTTGGTGACTTGGCGAAAAGTGAACGTAGAGGAAATATAAATAACCTCTGTTGCATGGAAGGTAGTATTGTGAGAGGTAAATATAGACGAAGGTGTGATCATTCAGTGTACCATCAAACTGGACTTGTCATTTCTTTTCCCATGTCAAAATTTCTATAACATTAGAGTATAAAATGATATGAATTGTACACTAGCAGTGTTTGCTGTCAGTTCTTTGATAGAATAAGAGTTTCCGAGTATTTGCTTAGTACCACTTAGCCTACTGCTGAAGTGCGGTATAAAGAACGAATCGAAGCCAGCCGAAAGTCTTGCTAGATTACCAGTACCAGGTAGTTGTATAATTTATATTCTTTTAAACATTTTAAAAGCTAAGTCACAATGTGCATTAATGAAGAGGACAGTGCTTTAAGAAAATTATTATTGGTTTTCATAATTTAAATAATATTATATATATATATATGTATACATATATATGATTCAGTTAGATTCTTGTAGACAAAACTGCTGTACTTAAAACATTCTTCTAGGGTCTCCAAGGTTGTCATTTGAATGTAGCAGAAGGATTTATTTGTGTTTTGGTCCTATGATAATTTTATTAATTTCTTTGTTAAACACGAAATTGAGCACCCTGAACGAAAAGTATGCCTGGCGAGTATTTTTGTCAATTCTTGCCATCTGTATTCTGCATGTGTAATACATAGATGTTATACATTAATATACATTAATTATTTTTACTCCCAAACAATTCTCTGGACAACAGGTGGTGTTGTGAAAGTTGTGTACTAGGGCGTGTTGATATAGCTGGCATTACTCAATGTTAAAAAATGTCTTATCATATAAATTTTCTAAATATTTTCCTAAATATGTAATTGTCTGTTCATAAATAAAAGGTGAATATTAAATTGTATGGCATGGCAGCTTTTCATTAGGTTTACTTATTGTCCATCATGGTGCCTAAGTTTTGAGCATTGAGAATAAACTAAATGCCCAAGAATCTTTCAGTAATCATACTTATAATGTAGTATTTTTCTCAGTTATATTTATGCACAAATTTGAACATAAATACAGTAGGCCACCTCTAAATTCTTCACTGTAGAGCGTGTTGATTACGGTTTTCTCTGTTACAGTCCTCATTTCTTATACCAAGGTCATGTTAGATTTCTTAGTTGGTTTGCACGGAATGAGGGTGGTGAAGCATGCATGGGATCTTTATGAACATCACTTCTCTAGTTTTCTTCAAACATTTATGGGATCAAGAGTATGCTGTACATAATAGATGCAATAAAATGTCCATATTTTGTTTGAAAATTACAATATTGGAAGTTAATTTGTGTAGGGAAATTAAAAATTTGTGAGGCTGGCATTTGATCTTTGGCTCATGCTCTTTAGCATCATCTAAAGGTTTCATCGCTTCCTCTAGCTCTGTTTCTCTTCCACCTCTTCCCCCTAATTTTTATTCTTTCTGCCCTCATGTTTTCCCTTCTTACTTCTTTTCCCCTCTGAGGAAGCTTTCTAAAAGTGTATTAACATTATCGTAATCTGCAACGAGAGGATTGAGTTAAGCAGTTTAGTATTCACAATTCACTATATTGTGAGAGTAAATTTGTTGAAAATTTAATTTGATTATTTAAAACCAGGAAACCTTGTGTGGGACAAGCACTTGTAACCAAATGACGTATTTGTAAGTTTGTCGAGTGTGATTCTTTTTTCCGTAGCAGTATTTATTAACGTATTCATTTAAAATTAGCATAAAATTAAAAGTTTGCAAGATGTTAGATTATGGAAGTTGTGGACTCGATGCCTCAGTTGGTAATTGATCAAAAGTTTGAATTGATTAAGTCTTCAAAGGACCTAATCAATTGTTATAGTTATTTTTTTAAATAGTTTTAAGTGCTAAAACTATATTAATTACCTGTTTAGGTATTAATGAAAGAGTGTGTCTTCTATTCTGGTGTTGGTTGGAGAAATTAGCTAGAATGTTTTTTTTCTGTTTTAAGAAAATGTTTGATTTTCAACTTGAGCTATGAAAGTTATATAGTTATTGTAAGCCCTTGCCAGAGTTGAGAATGCATGTCTCTGTACAGTGTAGTAATTTTGTAAAGGATCATATCACAAGACATTACAAATAAATCGGAATCAAAAGGCCATTCTCAAGGTGTCATTCACCATTGTTCTTAAATTTACTCTTTGATACATGAATACTACCTTACCTTACCTCGAGGGGATTTCGGGGCTTAGCGAGCCCATGGCCCGGTCGTCGACCAGGCCGCCTCGTTGCTGGACTTTATAAATCTAAATACTAATAAATATTTGGAAACTCAAGATTTATAACATACATATTTTTTTAGAAACATATTTGTTGATAATTTGTAAGAAGTGGTTAAATTCAGTGTAAATATTCATGATTTTTCTTCTCGTCCATTCTTTATAAGTTAACTGTACTGTATTGGGGCAACAATTCCTTCAGAATTTGCCAGGTCTAAGTTTGATCCTGAGTCAGGTAGGGTGTACCAGGTGTTTACTCATAATCTTGCTGAGGCTTTTCTAAATAAACCATTTTTGCATAGGGTTGAACACCTCTACAGGTGTAGAAAAGTTTGGTAATGGGAGAAACTCAATTCCACTGTATTTGGCTCAGAACCAAAAATTGTTAAATTGTTTGGTTTTGCTTTGTACAAATATTCTTCTAAGTTTGTATGTTTATTTATCGATACAGTGATTTTAAATATGAATGTGTTCATAATCTATTCTTTATTTATTGTTTTCCATTGTTTAAACATAATTTTTTTTTATATAGTACAGAGCTGTGTCAACTATATTGGCACAGGTGAAATGCCCATGAGATTGGGCACTTCAGGGATTGGTTGATAGACCCAGTTGTTAGGAGAGGCTTCCCAGCAGTTATCATGCCTGAACTTACCTGCTGGAAAGTAGGTTATAATTATATGGCTGCTTTCTGGTGTCATTAATTTTAAAATTAAATAATTTGAGTTGAATGAGAGCTGAGGTTACTAGGTTTATTTTTTATGGAGTTAAATATTTGCTCCATTCCATCAAGTTGGGATGGACCGAAGGCCAACAGTAAATGGAAGAACCTTGCATTCGTACTGTTACTTTACAAGATACGAGTATGTTTTTGGTACTTTACATTATAACATAGTATTTAGATGGAGTCAAAATAGATTCACTGATAATACGCAACCATGGAAATACAGTAATTCCATGATGTGGATGTTGTGGACATGTGGTGAAAGGCCGAGTGCGTTTCTTCTCTCATCTGAGGCCTTGTTTACCTCGTGGAAATGGGAAGTATGGTTCTGATAATGATAAATGATGTTAACTTGCAATGTAAACCAGAGTTTTTTTATAATATCTGAGAAATGAAGGATGGATAAATACAAGAGAATTTGTTTCATATCAGAATAAACTGCATCCTTGTTTTTTTCAGTTTTCTTTAATGTTGTAGCATATGTGGTTTGTTTATACATTTCATAATGACAGCTTACAAATGTTTTAGGGTTAATCTCGTCCCATCCTCCAAAAATGATAGTGCTTTTAGCAACTGTTGGTTGAATATATAAATTTGGACCATTGTATTAAGAAAGTTCATGTTTTGTTACATTTTAATATTCAATTGGAATATTAAATATGCAAACCTAGGCCTAACTTACTTAGTACATATATGTGCTATGCTAGGCCTAGAAAAAGTGTAGGCTTGCCTTTTTTTTCTTGTGCCATATATAAAATTAATAATGCAAAATGTGAATTTTTTTGTGCAAGAGTCCATTTTTATATGTTGTTATTATTAGTGTACTATCTTTTTGGATGACAGTTGGTTAATCGTGACTGAAATATTCACGTAAGAATAATCTCTATCTCCTTTGCTCGCTTACTCTCGCACTCTCTCTCTCTCCCTCTCATTCTTTTTCTAGTTTTTGTGAATGCGAGTCTTATCTGGTTCTTAGATGATGCCTTCTCTTATGACGAGTGAAGCAGGTTTTGAGTCCTAAAGAGAAATTTTGTATCATTTCAGTATTCAAATATATTAGGTTTTCAGTGCATTTCTTATGGATTTTTTATTTGTATGTGTGTGTGTATGTATGTTGTGTGTGTGTTTCTATGGAGCAGACAGCAAGTTGTTTTGTACTCTATTATTTACTAACGTGAGATAGGTTCTAACAATACATGTTCAGTATGTGTATTAACCTTTAAGGTAGAATGCAAGTGTTGTCCACCTTACTTGAGAGAAATTTTATGGGCAAAATTCTTGTGATTTATATAGTATATCTTCA
>NC_091176.1:9792162-9844662 GCF_040958095.1 Procambarus clarkii | reverse complement strand
GTGGTCACAGTACCCTCCCCTCCTGGGTGGTGGCCACAGTACCCTCCCCTCCTGGGTGGTGGCCACAGTACCCTCCCCTCCTGGGTGGTGGCCACAGTACCCTCCCCTCCTGGGTGGTGGCCACAGTACCCTCCCCTCCTGGGTGGTGGCCACAGTACCCTCCCTCCTGGGTGGTGGCCACAGTACCCTCCCCTCCTGGGTGGTGGCCACAATACCCTCCCTCCTGGGTGGTGGCCACAGTACCCTCCCCTCCTGGGTGGTGGCCACAGTACCCTCCCCTCCTGGGTGGTGGCCACAGTACCCTCCCCTCCTGGGTGGTGGCCACAGTACCCTCCCCTCCTGGGTGGTGGCCACAATACCCTCCCCTTCTGGGTGGTGGCCACAGTACCCTCCCTCCTGGGTGGTGGCCACAGTACCCTCCCCTCCTGGGTGGTGGCCACAGTACCCTCCCTCCCTGGGGGTGGCCACAGTACCCTCCCTCCCTGGGGGTGGCCACAGTACCCTCCCTCCCTGGGGGTGGCCACAGTACCCTCCCTCCCTGGGGGTGGCCACAGTACCCGCCCCTCCTGGGTGGTGGCCACAGTACATGAACCGCCAGGTAGCCCTAATGAAGCTGATATATTGTTTTTCCATTATTAAATATATCAGTCTACTAACAAGACAAAGTCCTCAAGATGCAGATACATGAAATTCAATGCTAATGGATTAAACAAATATTTGTATACTAACAAACTGGTGCTGCCTTATACAAATTATATTTACAAGTGAAGTTTGTATTTGAAATTGATTTTAGTCGTTTTGTGGTGGCCTACTTATAAATAGTACTCAATTTTATTTTTTTAATGTTTGCATTGATTGTATAATTTAATTTGATTTAATTTCCATTAGCGAATAAGCAAAGCATTTTGAAAGAAAAATCTAGATTCTTTAGGGGTATCAAATGTTTTTTTTTGAATACTAGACAGGCATGTAAGAGTGGCAAGACTTAAACTGTAACATACGTACATCAGTATTTATTCCTATGGGTATGTAAAGCGCCTACGTGGTTTAGTTACCTGTGTAATACGAGTGTGGTGTATAAAGCACCGTCCCTTCATGAGCAGTGCACATTATCTGATAGTATATTTAATATTTTGATGTCATCCTCTACATTTTGAATTTCACCAGCAGAGCATGACACTGATATCAAGCCAGAATGGTTAACTTTAGTGGGAATATTGTGGAAAAAATAAATTGTTACCTCTCAGTGAGCATATTTTCTTAACCATTCTGCTGGCAATTTTCACTATGTTATAGACAAGATTTATAGACCATCAAGTGACTCCTGAGGACTCTGATTTAGATGGCTAAATTCAAGTTGGAAATCTTTTTTTTTGCTGTGTAATTTCATTGTCTTTGTGTAAATATTGGTGAGATCACATGAACAGTGTTTGTTCAAACATATACTGTACTCCTCTTTCGAGAGCACCACAGAAGATGATGGCAATGCATCACAAACAATATTTGAAATACCATTTTCAATCGGTGGGCCACAACTGCAAATTCAGAAAAGCACACAATTATCTATAAGTTAAGTGTGGTGGGTCGAGCTGATAAATGAAACAATTTTAAACTACTACATATTGTATTTTCTCTTAGCACACTCCTGTTCTATTAGCTTTAGAGAATATTCTCCGAAAGTTAAATTGTGTTTATAAAAGTGCAGTGACTGTTTTCCTCCTTGTTTTGAGGTATGCTGAAGTAAACATACTTCGTAGTAATGACAACATTTTAGTAATACAACTACAAATACTGAAGTGATGAAAGAGCAGTCTTAAGATATCCATTCCTTAAGTATAATGTTAGATAAATTTCCCTTTGTTTTATCACCTAATGTGACGACTTTGTTATACAGAGTTGATAATTTAATTGCACAGAAAGCAGAGGTGGTATTGTTGGTATGTGCGGGAGAAATTTCCACTAATAAATGTACATTTTCAGTTTCTGGTATTATTATGAAATCCCATGTATGTTCTGTATAGTATCATGTATAAATTTGAGTTTAGATACGTATATATATATTTTAAAGGTTTTTATGTATACACAGGTTCTTATTAAGCTTTGTTTTTATTTACACCAACTTCATATAAATATTTTTAGTAGCAGTCAAAGTGCAAAGCAAAGAAAATTGATGAAAGTGGAATATAAAGCATTTGTATAATTTTTGGCAAGTGACAAGAACATGCAATTCTTCATCAAGCAACAGATTTAATACAATGCTCCAACAAACTACCAACACTCCATAATATTTTCAACTGAATTCTTGGCAGTATTCCAGGCTCTTAAAAATAGAGTAGCAGCTCACAGTTCCACCGTTGTACGTTCATGCTCGGTGCACGTTAGAATGTAGTGAGTTGAACGACGATGACGATGAACATTAGAATTCTTCACAATTACTCTTCCCTCCATGAGATTCAATCATTATTTCAAGCACTATGAATAGAACAGAGCCAGCATTAACATGGTGAGTGGCAGTAGCACCAGTGAACACGAGGTGGTGGCCCCTTACACTTCAGGCAGCTGGCTGTGTTAACTCGAGGTTATATTGAGAGTATTCATAGAAGTTTTTTATTGATAGTTTAGCTCTTAAGTACAGAACAGTCATATCCATCAGTATGTTTTAATTGAACAAATGAGTGATACTGTATATTGAATATGTGATAACTAAAGAAATTATCTTCCATGACTAATTCGATGTTAATACCTATTATAGTGAAGAGGAGGAAGATCCTATGCTGCCGAACCCTTCCAACTCCCTACGGTTCTTGTTGCTGCTTGGCACTTGAGAGGCTCCTACAGCTTGGCACTAGTGGCTGTTGCTGTATGGTGCTTCAATGGATGTTGCATACTGACCCTTGAGTGACAGCATCATCATTATCTTGAGCTTAAAGACGCACTTAAAGATAAAACAAATACACGTATACCACTATAACACCCGCCAAAAGTAACAAAGCCATTATGTGTAGAAATATACAGAGGCATGTATACATATGATCACTCAAACTCGCATTATACACAAATACATTATAGCAATCACAAATACATATATAGATATTTGCGCACATACACATGCAGTATGATCACACACGCCGACAAACACAGTCTTGTACTGGTAAACACACGAGGACATAAACATAACACAGGCCTATGCATTTATAAAAATACACTTTACCACATAAAGGGCACATATTCACCCGATTAAGAAACACTTCATATCTTTTCGGACAAGCTTACACTTATATCATAAGATGTCAAATAAAACATCCAACCCATCTATCTCATGTTCTCCAAGGATACTCTTGCTTGATCTATAACGTTCAAGCATAACTTTAATAAAATACTTTTAATGCTAGACTAAACAGGATTTGGAATTCCCCAGTCCACGGAACCGGGTTCGATTCCCGTGCTTAGGCAAACAAATGGGCAATTTCTTTTACCTGATGCCTATGTTCACTGGGTACCTGGGAGTTAGCTGTTGCAGGCTGCATCCTGTGTGTGTGTGTGTACTCGCCCATTTGTGCCTGCAGGATCGAGCATTGACTCTTAGATCCATTCTAGCCACCGGTTGTTTAAAGTGTTGTTGGAAAGTGGTTTTTAAACACTTTCTTGCCACCGACTAGTGGGTGTACACTCGGCTATTTGTGCCTTCAAGAGTGCACATTGGTAATGTAATGTACTTTCCCAGCTGCCGGTTGTGTAAGGCAGAGACTCCTGACCTATTACCCAATCATGTACACTTTTACAATTATGAATGGAATTTATTTATATAACCTGTTTAATTCATTTCCCCATTGCTGTTATGCTAAAAGAAAACTTTAACATCTCTGACTCATGCTAGTAGCTTCGAGCTTCCATCCCTGTCCTCTTGTTCTATTGTATTAATTGATTCTTAATATTTCCTCCTCCTCTACTGTCAATTCCTCCCAAGTATTCTATACATCTCTTATCATGTCTTCCCCTTCTCTCCTCTTTTCTAGTGCAGTTAGGTTTAGTTTCTTGAGTCTCTCTTCATAGCCCATCCCTTCGCACATGTCCTGTGCCAGGGGAGTACGACGGGCTCGCCATAGCCCGTGCTGCTTGGAACTTTTTCTTCAGAGTAGCTGAATCCAAAACAACAATAAACTGCCCATCCCTTGTTTAGGGATGAGCTTTCTTGCAAACTTCTGAATCTTTTAGTCTCTCCTTATGTGTGTTTTAGATGGGGGCTCCACGATGGGGTGGAATACTTAAAAATTGGTCTTGTGTAGATGTACAGGAATTGAAAATCCTTTTTATTTAGGTTCTTGAATGATGTTCTGACTTTTGCTAGTACCTGTATAGAGTATGTTGCTGATGTTATCCTATTTATAGGAGCCTCTGGATTTAGATTTGGTATTCACTCCCAAGTCCTTTTAGGGAGGTAGTTTCCCCTTCATTGTATACCGTTCTTTTGGTCTTGTGCCTTTTATAACCATTTCCATCACCTTAAACTTACTGGTGCTGAACTCTAGTAGCCATTTCTCAGACCAACTTTACAGCTTGTGTAAATCATCTTGGGGAAAACCTTACCATACTCATCTGTTATAATTCTTCTCATTAGTTTAACATTCTCCGTAAATATCGACATAAGACTTGCCTCCTGTAGATAGGTCATTTACATGAGAAATAGTATGGGTCCCATCACAAGTGCTCAAAATACTCCGCTTTTTATTCTATACTAGACAGACGTCCTGCCCCTCACTGTTTCTGTCTGACTCCTGTTAGGTAATTCTGAGGTTTGTGTGTGTGTGTGTGGAGGGGGGTGGGGGTGAAAAAAAAAAAAAATATATATATATATATATATATATATATATATATATATATATATATATATATATATATATATATATATATATATATATATATATATATGTCGTACCTAGTAGCCAGAACGCACTTCTCAGCCTACTATGCAAGGCCCGACTTGCCTAATAAGCCAAGTTTTCCTGAATTAATTGTTTTTCGGCTACCTAACCTACCTAACCTAACCTAACTTTTTCGGCTACCTAACCTAACCTAACCTATAAAGATAGGTTAGGTGAGGTTAGGTAGGGTTGGTTAGGTCATATATCTATGTTAATTTTAACTCCAATAAAAAAATTGACCTCCTACATAATGAAATGGGTAGCTTTATCATTTCCTAAGAAAAAAATTAGAGAAAATTAATTAATTCAGGAAAACTTGGCTTATTAGGCAAATCGGGCCTTGCATAGTAGGCTGAGAAGTGCGTTCTGGCTACTAGGTACGATATATATATATATATATATATATATATATATATATATATATATATATATATATATATATATATATATATTAGATATAAAAGTATGGTGCGAGTCAATACATAGACAACCGATGGTTAGAAAGGCTGGGTCCAATAGCTAACTGTACAATCCTACAGGCACAATAGCAAATCATCAACGATTGAGCAGCGCACTCTTGGCTCGTGCACTTTTCTATCTGCAAATTTCATTATACTGTATGTATATATACAGCATACACACACACACACACACACACACACACACACACACACACACACACACACACAGATTATAATGAGCTTACATTTCAGAGTTTCTGTGTTACATTTATGTCACAAAGCACAACCCTCAGTTTGCCAGCACACACCCAAGGTTCACGAGTATTAATAAGGGTCATGGACGTATTCCTCCCACTCCTACGAAGCCTCCAGGCATCAGTCTCCTCCAGCGATCTTTGTATGGTATATCTGCTAGAAATAATGATATCATTCTCTTGAGGCAGTATCATTCGTCAGAGCAGCAGGCGAACATCGGTGTATACTGTTTCTTCTTGTTCTTCTCTCCCATTCTCTCGTTGTTCTTCTCTTATCCAAGTCTTCGTTGTCGTCCCTACGGTCCACACCGAGCCTGGAATGTGAAGAACACAGGTAAATACAAATTATAATATACTTCTAACAATAATAATTTTATTGAAGATGATGTCTGATAGTTCAAAATGGAAATTAATAAGCTTAGAGTAATTATTATTTAATATTTGTGAAGATGAGACCTTCACTGCTACAGGTAACTGTGCAACAATACCCACACTGTTTCAAGGTAACTGTGCAACAATACCCACACTGCTACAGGGAACTGTGCAACAATACCCACACTGTTTCAAGGTAACTGTGCAACAATACCCCACACTACTATAGGTTAACAGCAACAAGAATGCAGTTCCAGCTTGAAACAGCTAAAAGTAATCAACATACGTCATGTTAACATAACAACACGAAGAATTATAAGGTTTACTCAGTTGGAGTAAAAATACACGTCGACTGCAGTGACATACCCTGGTATGGTTGACAGGACCATGACCATACCAAGTATGCACTTTTAGACAGGAACATGAAAGGTATATACATTTTACAGGACGATATCAGCTACATACCATGGACCATGCCTATGTACGTAGGGTTACGCCATCTTCTATTGGACAAATTCGTAGATCTTCTGAGAAGTCCTCATTAGTCGATGTTTTGGGTTATATGTCTATGAACTATGCCATCTTAAGTGCATGGATTTCATCACACAGTTCTTGAGTCACTCTCTTGTTCTCGCTTCGATCTTGTTCCTGGTTCCATGATTACTACTTTTCCTTTAAAATATGTAAAAAACATATTCGTAAGTCTGCCTGCGAATCTGTCGTCTCTGCCTTCAGACGTCGATGAACGGAATGAAACTAGACTTTGCATAGTTTCTCATTTGAACTAGGACGGCCATAGGCTAAATGATGCTCCGGCTCCTAGAACCTGTCCCGAGTGAAGACAAAAAAAACGGCCCGGGCAGGTCCGTGGGTATGTACCATGCCAACCCAACTTGTAAGGCTGCATTGGGAAACTAGGAGTGTCGGCCACAGCATTGCTGAATTTATAATTCTGAAGAACGGTACAGACGAGGCTCCAGTTCTTCACTCGAGCAACAACGGCTGCTTCAGCTACTCATCAAGTATTCATCGCAAAACATATTACTTCAATGGAAAACTTTATCATGACCGTATGTACTTTTTTTGTCAATCTCTGACAAACTCATCCCGTCTTTTCAAGAAATGTTGAAACAAAGTGAATAAATATAAACTAGCTCCTAAGACTGAGTTACACAGAAATCACAATAGCGAGATGCATCAAATGAACAAATCCACAAGGGCCGTGATGAGGGTTCGAACCTACGTCCGACAGGTTCCCAGACACGCCTTAATCGACTGTGCTACGACATGGTTAAAAGAATTGCAACCGGGAGTTCAGCTGACCTCACACGGATCCTGCAGTCTCTCCGAGACAAAAACCAGGGTTTTACACAATTCCCCCCATGCACCCGAACTCTGTCAATAAGAGCGAAGAGGTAGAATAGCTTATTGACAGAGCTCGGGTGCATGGGGGGAATTGTGTAACACCCTGGTATGTGTTTGCAGGATCCGTGTGAGGTCAGTTGAACTCCCGGTTGCAATTCTTTTAACCATGTCGTAGCACAGTTGATTAAGGCGTGTCTGGGATCCTATCGGACGTAGGTTCGAACCCTCATCACGGCCTTTGTGGATTTGTTCCTACGACTGACATTACGATCATTCGAGGCTTAATTAGTATGGAAAATATACTGCCTCCACACCCCTGTATTACAAGTAAAGTAACATAATAATAATAATAAAACCCGACCCCGAGCACAACTGGGTGACTGCTCGCATCAGTTGCCATACTGTGTGGTGCTCTCGTGTGATGGTGCTCCAGTGCCACAGGCCTCCAGGCTTCAGTGCCAGTTATTACTTTAAAGACGATCCCAGATCTTACTCGTAACTTGTGTATCAGTTATGTTAAAATAAAGCAGTAATTAACACATTAAAAACAATGGATACCATCAAGACAAATATATGTACTACAAAAGTAGGCTACAAGCTTCATGAACTTGTCCTGCCAGAGACTTGCAGCCAAAGTACCTAACTTTGACAAACAACAAAGCCACACGCCAGGAACCTAAACCCTCCCACGGGACGCTCCGTGGAGCAGCATCCGGCACAGCAAGCGACCCACAGACCAGTGTGTGTAATCAAGGTATAGGCACACAAATATCAACCCCGGTGTAAACAGCTCGCATGATGCTAGCCGGGGAGCCAGCTGGGGGGCCAGGGGTAAAACTCGCGCCGGTCGTCGTAGGGACAAACCTTAGTCTATTTGCAAAGCAGATCTCGGGATACCGCGCTCTTGTGCTCAATTCCCCCCCACCCTCCTGCCCCCCCCTCGTCGTTCCCAGCACCCTTCACCCAGGGTGTGTAGGACGTGGGGGAGGGTTTAGGGTGCGGTGGAAGAGGCGAGCGGGTGCGGTGGTAGTGAGGAAAGCAGTGGAGGAACTTGTGAACATGGAGGGGGGGGGGGGGATTATCTTGAGGTTATCTTGAGATGATTTCGGGGCTTTAGTGTCCCCGCGGCCCGGTCCTCGACCAGGCCTCCACCCCCAGGAAGCAGCCCGTGACAGCTGACTAACACCCAGGTACCTATTTTACTGCTAGGTAACAGGGGCATAGGGTGAAAGGAACTCTGCCCATTGTTTCTCGCCGGCACCCGGGACCACAGGATCACAAATCCAGTGTGCTGTCCGCTCGGCCGACCGGCTGCCCTAAGGAAGTCAAGAGGGGGGGGGGGGTAAGGAATTATTATAAAGGGGAATGAGATGGAGGAGGGGGGGGGGTTGTGAAGATAGAAAATTGGGAAGATTGGGAGTAATGAGGCAAACAGGAGCATATTTTAATCCCCCTCACTCGCGCCAATCATATCTTCAATGGATTTGAACACACTTGTCAATCATATGCACAATAAAATAACTTACTGAAGCTACAAATGCAGTAAGAAATGCAGAATAGACCCACTGAAGAGTAGAGGTGCCATAGCACTAAAAATACAGTATTAAATCACTGGTGCTGTCCCGCCTTGAGTGCTGCTCGGTACTCACTTCCCCTTTCAGAGCAGGAGAGATGCCTGAAACAGAGGGGATAGAGAGAACATATGTAACCCTTTCCATCATCGCCCACGGGATGGGTATGTGGTGTATAATAAATGACTAATGCATAGACATCATAAAGCACCTAAATTATTGGGGCCATCTGAAAGCTCACAAAAAGTACTCTCTGGGATGGAGAAGAGAGAGAGATCAAATAATATGTGCATGGAAGATACTGGAGAGCCAGGTCCCAAGTTTGCACAGTAAAATAACAACACAGTGTAGCGAATAATATGGAAGGAAATGCAGAATAGAACCAGTGAGGCGTGGAGGTACTAGAGGCACAGTTAGATACCACTATATGAACATAAGAGGTCCAAGGAATTCAATATCCTTCCAGCAAGAAATATGTCCGGAAGGAATGTGCATTTCTTCAAGAAACAATAAGACGTATTTCTGCAAGAGGTGTTGGACCACTCAGGTTGTACATTTGAGGCTCGTGTTTTCCTCAATAGTGACTGATTTGATGAAAATTATCTATGATCTCTTGCCAGGGGCGAATGCCGTCGGATGTTTGTTAAATAGCCTTCGGCTACAAACACTTTTGTACGGTCTGTTCATGGTGGCGTGGTCACAGTACTGGATATGTTAGTGCGTTTGGAGCACCAGACTATCTAAGTTTCGAATCTTTCACAAGGAAGAATTTTTTTGTTACATTGGCTTGTGGTTTATGCAAGTTTATTCGTATATATATAGGCCCACGAGTGGGCCTCTCGTGCAGGTCCATCACCTCAACCACCATCCCCAAAAGCCCACAAGCAATCCAGCTGGGATGGCCCCATTGTAGACCAAGTTGCTGCAGAGTGCCTGGGTGCTGCAACAACACAACACGACATTGCTCGCCTCACAGCAGTAACAGCACCACATGCAGGGGATTTCCTGTTAACAACCCCAATGTCGGCAACTGGCACACATCTCGCACCACACGCTCTCCGAATTGCTGTGGCCCTCCGCTTTGTTGCCCCAATCCACACCAGATATAGGTGTATTTGCGGCGAGGTGGTGGCTGACAGGTACGGTCACCATGGCCTACTCTGCCAAAGCACAGGGGGATGGCACTCGAGGCACAGTGAAGTTAACGACATCATTAAGAGGAGTCTCACCACAGCTGGATGCCCAGCTGAAAGAGAGCCCCGTTACCTAACGCCTCGTAACTCTGATGCTCTTATCGGTCGCCCAGATGGTATCACAGTGAACCCCTGGAAGAACGGCAAGCAGTTGTATGGGACTACACGTACGTATCAACCCTGGCTAACACCGACATTGACCTCAGTGTTGCACAACCAGGTGGCGCTGCCACCCACAGAGAATCAGCCAAATCCCGTAAGTACAGAGAACTGGATCACCACTACAGCTTTGTCTCCATTGCTTCTGAGACACTCGGCGCCTGGGGTAAAAGTGCTACCAGTTTTTTTAAGGAACTGGGTACTAGGCTCATTGAAACAACAAGGGACCCTAGAGCTGCCAGCTTCCTTTTCCAGCGCCTCAGCGTGGCGATACAGAGGGGAAATGCACACTGCATCCAGGGTTCCTGCCCGCCATCTGAGGAGCTGGAGGAACTCGACAATTTATGATAATCATCTTTGTAACCTTTATGTAACTCCCTTTTTGTAATAAAGTTTAAATAAAACAAATATATATGTGTATACACAAAAGAATGGGGGTGGTAGGAGAAGATAATATTAGTGTTCAGTGAGAATCCACAAGGTCTCCTCTGAATACTCCTTATTTTCTTCTCCGAGGCTATGGGTCCCCACATTTGCACCAGAGGTGGTACCCTCACAAACTTAAAATATATAAATATATATATGTAGGATATATATATATATATATATATATATATATATATATATATATATATATATATATATATGCGAACAAGCCTGAATGGTCCCCAGGACAATATGCAACTGAAAACTCACACCCCAGAAGTGACTCGAACCCATACTCCCAGAAGCAACGCAACTGGTATGTACAAGACGCCTTAATCCACTTGACCATCACGACCGGACATAATGAGGTGATAGCCGAGGCTATTTGAACCACCCCACCGCCGGCACTCGGATAGTAATCTTGGGCATAGCATTTTACCAAATCACCTCATTCTTTGGGGCACACGTGAGGAACACAAATGCGAACAAGCCTGAATGGTCCCCAGGACAATATGCAACTGAAAACTCACACCCCAGAAGTGACTCGAACCCATACTCCCAGAAGCAACGCAACTGGTATGTACAAGACGCCTTAATCCACTTGACCATCACGACCGGACATAATGAGGTGATAGCCGAGGCTATTTGAACCACCCCACCGCCGGCACTCAGATAGTAATCTTGGGCATAGCATTTTACCAAATCACCTCATTCTTTGGGGCACACGTGAGGAACACAAATGCGAACAAGCCTGAATGGTCCCCAGGACAATATGCAACTGAAAACTCACACCCCAGAAGTGACTCGAACCCATACTCCCAGAAGCAACGCAACTGGTATGTACAAGACGCCTTAATCCACTTGACCATCACGACCGGACATAATGAGGTGATAGCCGAGGCTATTTGAACCACCCCACCGCCGGCACTCGGATAGTAATCTTGGGCATAGCATTTTACCAAATCACCTCATTCTTTGGGGCACACGTGAGGAACACAAATGCGAACAAGCCTGAATGGTCCCCAGGACAATATGCAACTGAAAACTCACACCCCAGAAGTGACTCGAACCCATACTCCCAGAAGCAACGCAACTGGTATGTACAAGACGCCTTAATCCACTTGACCATCACAACCATCACAACCATATATATTATATATAATATATATATATATATATATATATATATATATATTATATATATATATATATATTATATATATATATATATATATATATATATATATATATATATATATATATATATATATATATATATATATATATAAAATTCCGTGTATTATGATGAAATGCAAAGGAATTTCCTTTTTAAAATAGTAAAAAGTCTTAAGGCGGCCGGAGCCTCGTAGTCCTCCACCCCTACCTGCTAGGTCTCCTCGTGGATCTGATCAGTGACTTCTTCCATCGTCGCTGACTCCATCCTGAGAAAGGGCGACTTCGTTAGATGGTTGTCGTTGATCTGAGCCGCTGATATGCCCCTCCCGGAGCCTTCCTTGCCGCAGGAGCCGTCCCTCTGCGGCCCGTGTACCAGCAGGGACACGCTCTCCACCGTCGGCTGCTTCGTCGAGACTGTGCTGGCTGGCTTACCAGGCCGTCGTAGCGGACACGAAGTCTGGAAACGGGAAGTGAAAGGGCCACTAACGTTGGCGTCATATACATTTGTAGGATAGGGGAGAGTGGACAAGATGTGAGATAGGTGTATGAGTTCAGTGTATGTTCTACAGGTTGGACTAAGACTAGTGTTTCTGTTGTGCTGGAAAAATTAACATAAACATGTGAAAGATATAGTTCTGAATACAACCTCATGTTCACTTTTGTTAAATGTGTTGTAGTTGCTTTTAATTCGTTAGAATTTGTTTGTTATCAGCGATCTGAAAGTCAGAACTAATGTCAATTTGTGTGAATTTGGTCTTCTTGATACCTATCAAAATGAATATTATTTTATATATCCATGGTCCCAGTTTGGATGTGAACTATGGGACCTGCAAAAAGTTGATCTTATTAAAATAAATTGTCAATACAGGAGTCCATCCTTCATATTAACGCAATGTCCTGCCTGACCTCACCTGTCCACATCTTCACACACACACAAAAATACACAAATGAAGGATATTCTATTGTCTGGAGGGAATCACCAACCCAGTAAACACGACAAGCTTTTTTCCTCGAGGATTCGCTTATCGCTGGCCATTCAAACATTTTAAGACAATCAACCTAAGAAAGAGTGACGTGTATAACGGTGTAGCCGGTCTAGAGGACGGAATAAAACAAACAATCAGCAGTTGTTACGGACACAGCACCGCTCCTGTGCCGGGTAAGCCCACTACGTGCTCACCATAGCCCGTGCTACTTGGAACTTGTTCCGAGTAGCTGAATCTATAACATTAACAACAAGATTCACGAAGAAGTTACGCAAGCACTTACGAACCTATACATCTTTCCTCAATCTTTGACGGCTTTGGTTACATTTATTAAACAGTTTACAAGCATAAAAAACTTTCCAATCAACTGTTGTTATTGCTATAAACATCCTCCTGGTGCTTCGGAGCTCATTAGCTGTTAAATAATTGTAAACAAAGCCGCCAAAGATTGAGAAAAGATATACAGATTCATTAGTGCTTGCGTAACTACTTCGTGAATCTGGCCCCTGGTCTATATTATTTCCATGCTTACATATGATACGTGATAACACCAGATAATATTGTTGTGCAGACAAGTTCCATTCCTTGTCCTATAAGTAACTAATGAATGGATGGTGCAGGAACCTTCTATCTGTCCACTATTCTAGCACTCTTGCTTTCTACTTTCCTCCATTGATCTCATTCTCTCCCTCTCATTCTAAACTTTCTCTTTCCCCTGACCACTTTACCTCACTAGACTCTTCCACCTCTCTACTTCGATCCCTCACTCTATGACTTTTATTCTTCTTTTCCTTCCCTTCAGTTTCCGCTCCGTTACAACAGTGGTCAGTATTAGGCTATAATTAGGCCTTATCCTTGTATTAAGGAGTAATGTACTTTGTAAGTTAGATTATTCTACTTAAAAGTTATAAAAATAACTTATAGGCTATTATTAATATTTTTTTGAATAAACAATCACTGATTTGATTGATCACTAATACTGAATCAATATGTCACTGTTGAATTTGAATTCTAACGTACTTTACGAAGGCATCTCTAAAAGCATTGTTGTTGTTGCGAAAGCCCAGGTGATGACAGCTGTTGTTATAGACTCAGCTAATCGGAACAAAACGTTCCAAGTAGCACGGGCTATGGTGAGCCCGTAATGGACTTATCAAACACAGGAAGGGAAGGAAACTATCAGGGAAAAAGCGCCAAGCCATTACGACTATATATATATAACACTTGGAAGGAGGGTCAAGAAAAGGATTTGGGATGGGACAGGAAGGGGGAGGGGGAATGGTGCCAGACCACTTGGACGGTCGGGGATTGAACACCGACCTGCATGAAGCGAGACCGTCGCTCTACCGTCCAGCCCAAGTGGTTTTTACCTAGCACAGGAGCGGGACTGTAACTGTAATGACAGCGTACCAACCTTCCTTAGTAGTATAGGAATGGCCTGCATCATCTCCTTGCGCAGGTTGGTGTTGAGCCAACCGTACAGGATGGGATTGATGCAGGCCGAGCTCATAGCGACGGCGTGACAGGACCCGAAAACCACGTAGAAGTATCCGGGTTCCTGGAAGCCGGCGTAGTTGAAGTCGGCGAGGAGATTGACGACGTGCCAGGGCAGCCAGCAGATGGCGAAGGTGACAGCGATAGAGGTAAGAAGAATGGTGGTCCGTCTGTTGCGCTCTATTTCCCGCTGGGCTCGTCGGGCGTCGCGCTGGGACATCTTGTGGCTGCTGAGGTAGTTCTGGATCCTCCCGTGCACGAAGCTCAGCACCAAGATGGGGATGATGTACTGCATGACGATGAGCGTGATATTCCACGTGTACTTCACGACCGGCGACGACCACGACTCCATACACTTCTCGTACAGGAGGTAATCCTTGATCTGCACCCTCTTCACGAAGTAGTAGGCGAAGAGTGGCAGGGGAAACACTAAAGACACAAGCCAAATGACCGCTATGGACCACGGTATGTACGCCCGAGCGTCTTTGTTTCTCTTCACGCAGACTATCGTTAAATAACGATCAGCGGCGATAGCCACGATAGTCGCTGTAGACACTAATATATTGGTACACTGCAACACTGGCACTAACTTGCAGATAAAGTTGCCCAAACTCCAGTTTTTGTGAAGGAGTCCAACAAGCGTAAACGGCATACATACGAGGCACATGCTGACGTCAGACACAGTGAGGTTGACAATGTATACGTTGCGAGCCGTCCTGAGCTCCGAACGGCGGCCAATGACGAAGGCGACGATCAGGTTGCCCAGGATACCAACAATAATGAGGAGGGAGTAGATGGTGATGAGGGTGACCTTGGCGGCCGTGCCCAGGTAACTCTTCTGGTTGGTCTCCTGCAGGATATCTATGATCTCCTGCCAGTGGAGGGTCTGGTTAGCCCCAGCAGGAAGCACCGAGCTCATCAGAAATGACTCCAACTGGCCAGTGAAAGGATTGACCTCGTCCCCGGCGATGCCGGAGTTACCGTGTCCCTCAAGAGCCTTAAACTCGTCAGGCTCCAGCGGGCACATCACGCCAGCACACAGCTCGGCCTCTGAGGTCTGGGTGATGTTTTCCATGACAGAACAGCGCGAAACGGCCCGGATAGTTACAGTCTTAGGGAATAGAACAATGCTCTGTCAATCATGTTAATTATTATCTGATTTGGTGGCAGTTACTGTCACTAGGCCTAAATTCTTTTGCATGAATATTACACAATATTGTAGGACAATCTGGCAACCTATGCTTCGCCCGACAGAAACTCTGCCGCGGGAAGAGCAGTGTTAGTGGCGAGGAGCGACGCATTAGACCAAGCTCCCATACAGAGGTAAAGGACAACCGCCAGGAGCACCTCTCCCGCCAGGGATACTCACTGACCAGAGCAACATTGCGACAGAGCCCAAAGACCTCACACAAACTCGGCTCTTCAGTAATTTTGGGCAATGTTTCCTCAGTCCTTGTCATCCACTGCACATTACGTGGTCATCCCGCCGTTCAGCTTATGAATTCTTATTGGGGTCGTCATCCCACAGTCATCTTAGGGTCACTACTGAACTTGTTTAAGGTCTCTTGGCCTAAAACTGATACCTTAGCGATCTTGCATAACTCATCTAGGCTTCCGTCATTGTCACTGCGATAAGCACATAGTTTTTCATTTAACAATGATTTTCAAGGTCACGCGTCGTCCGCGGTCCTATACATAATAGTTGGAGTTTGGGTCAGTAATTAATACGCCTCTCATCTTTTACTTCTTGATCAGCAGCTGTTTGGTTGGTAGCGAGCATCTCCCCAGGTGAGGGAACAGCACACGACCTGAAATTGAAAGAGGATGTTACGACCCTGGGTTCCTCAAGTGGAAACCAGAGGTCAAGAGGATTTACAAAAGATTTTATAACCGTGAGTAAGGGACGTAAAATGTATATTATATGAATCAGACATACACACACACATCTTATATAATATATATATATATATATATATATATATATATATATATATATATATATATATATATATATATATATATATATATATATATATAACTGAAAACTCCACATCCCAGAAGGATTCGAACCCAGACAGCCAGGAGCACTATAATATATATATAATATATAAATATATTATATATATATATAATAATATTATATAATAATAATTATATAATATTCTATATAATGTATATATTATATATATTCCAGAGTTATGGGCACTGAACTTTGAAGAAAGAGGGAAGGAACTAAACTCATTACAAGGAAGGCAAGGAGGAAGAAGGGGGGACATGACAACAAGTACTCTGAAAGAAATTGACCAAGTATATAACACACAATCTTCAAAGTTAAGAACAACAGAACGAGGAGACTTTGTTGAAAACGGGAAGCACAAATGAGTCAGATGTCAGAAAGAGCTCTTCAACGTAAGAGTCATTACTAAATGGAATGGACTATTTAAAGTTGTCGACACTACCTAGAAACACAATTTTACATTCCACTCTGACTGTTCCAGGAATATAAACACACACACACACGCATGCATGCACGCACGCACACACACACAGAACTTAGTATAACACATATGTCAGATCAATCCAGCTTCAGCATGGAGTCCATTTCTAGTCAAGCATATGACTAAACTGGAAGAGGTTCAACGGTTTGCCACCAGAGTAGTACCCGAACTGAGGGGTATGAGCTACGAGGAGAGGCTACGGGAATTAAACCTCACGTCGCTGGAAGACAGAAGAGTTAGAGGGGGACATGATCGTCACATACAAGATTCACAAAGGAATTGATAGGGTAGATGAAGGCAGACTATTTAAACTAAACGAGAGAGAGAGAGAGAGAGAGAGAGAGAGAGAGAGAGAGAGAGAGAGAGAGAGAGAGAGAGAGAGAGAGAGAGAGAGAGAGAGAGAGAGAGGTGGCCTTTGTGATCCTCGCCAACTCGGGGAGGGGGGAGTGAGAGGACGAGCTCACTCTCCTGGCTCAACTAGAGGAGGTAAGTACAGTGTAGCACAGATGCAACACAGGTGCCATAAAAGTGTAACACATCAATATCAAATCGGTGCCTGGAGGACGTGGTGGGTAGGTGACAGGACTACAACCAGAGGGTGACGTCTCCTGGTGACAGGAATACAACCAGAGGGGTGACGTCTCCTGGTGACAGGAATACAACCAGAGGGGTGACGTCTCCTGGTGACAGGAATACAACCAGAGGGGTGACGTCTCCTGGTGACAGGAATACAACCAGAGGGGTGACGTCTCCTGGTGACAGGAATACAACCAGAGGGGTGACATCTCCTGGTGACAGGAATACAACCAGAGGGGTGACGTCTCCTGGTGACAGGAATACAACCAGAGGGGTGACGTCTCCTGGTGACAGGAATACAACCAGAGGGGTGACGTCTCCTGGTGACAGGAATACAACCAGAGGGGTGATGTCTCCTGGTGACAGGAATACAACCAGAGGGGTGACGTCTCCTGGTGACAGGAATACAACCAGAGGGGTGACGTCTCCTGGTGACAGGACTACAACCAGAGGGGTGACGTCTCCTGGTGACAGGACTACAACCAGAGGGGTGACGTCTCCTGGTGACAGGACTACAACCAGGAGGGGTGACGTCTCCTGGTGACAGGAATACAACCAGAGGGGTGACGTCTCCTGGTGACAGGACTACAACCAGGAGGGGTGACGTCTCCTGGTGACAGGAATACAACCAGAGGGGTGACGTCTCCTGGTGACAGGAATACAACCAGGAGGGGTGACGTCTCCTGGTGACAGGAATACAACCAGAGGGGTGACGTCTCCTGGTGACAGGAATACAACCAGAGGGGTGACGTCTCCTGGTGACAGGAATACAACCAGAGGGGTGACGTCTCCTGGTGACAGGAATACAACCAGAGGGGTGACGTCTCCTGGTGACAGGAATACAACCAGAGGGGTGACGTCTCCTGGTGACAGGACTACAACCAGAGGGGTGACGTCTCCTGGTGACAGGAATACAACCAGAGGGGTGACGTCTCCTGGTGACAGGAATACAACCAGAGGGGTGACGTCTCCTGGTGACAGGAATACAACCAGAGGGGTGACGTCTCCTGGTGACAGGAATACAACCAGGAGGGGTGACGTCTCCTGGTGACAGGAATACAACCAGAGGGGTGACGTCTCCTGGTGACAGGAATACAACCAGAGGGGTGACGTCTCCTGGTGACAGGAATACAACCAGAGGGGTGACGTCTCCTGGTGACAGGAATACAACCAGAGGGGTGACGTCTCCTGGTGACAGGAATACAACCAGAGGGGTGACGTCTCCTGGTGACAGGAATACAACCAGAGGGGTGACGTCTCGGAAGACAGAGGCTGAGGCCGTAATTGGACTAATTGGCCCCACCAACATTAATATCCCGCTGGAGGCCCTACGGAACAAACGCGGAAAATGTTGTCTGTTCTGCAGGAGATGTTAATCTCTGTGAATCTGTTGAACACCAGCTTTCAATAGTAGGTACGCATGCACGCACGCACACACACACACACAGGGGGCCTCGTAGCCTGGTGGATAGCGCGCAGGACTCGTAATTCTGTGGCGCGGGTTCGTTTCCCGCACGAGGCAGAAACAAATGGGCAAAGTTTCTTTCACCCTAAGTGCCCCTGTTACCTAGCAGTAAATAGGTACCTGGGAGTTAGTCAGCTGTCACGGGCTGCTTCCTGGGGTGTGTGTGTGTGTGTGTGTGGTGTGAAAAAAAAAGTAGTTAGTAAACAGTTGATTGACAGTTGAGAGGCGGGCCGAAAGAGCAAAGCTCAACCCCCGCAAAAACACAACTAGTAAACACACAGGGGGGAAGAGGGGGGGGGGATATGATAGGAACGTATAAAATAAACAAGGGAATTGACAGAGTGCAAATAGACGAAATGTTCACACGGAACAGTAACAGAACGAAGGGACATGGGTGGAAGCTGGAAACTTAGATGAGTCACAGAGATGTTAGGAAGTTTTCTTTTGGCGTGAGAGTAGTGGACAAATGTGATGCCCAAGATTACCAACCGAGTGCCGGCGGGGGGGATGGAAATAGCCTCGGCTACCATCCTATTTTGTTCGGTCGTGTTGGTCGAGTGGTTAAGGGATCCTGTACGCCAGCAGATTGCTCCTGGCAGTATGGGTTTGAGTCACTTCTGGGGTGTGAGTTTTCAGTTGCATATAGTCCTGGGGGCCATTCAGGCTTGTTCGCATATATATAAATAAAAATATATATATATATATATATATATATATATATATATATATATATATATATATATATATAAATAAATAAATAAATATATATATATATATATATATATATATATATATGCACAGACTACCCTATTCCAGTAGCTGAAGTTTATAACTTTTTAGACACTCAACCCACCAGGGGACTCGAACACTGGCCAACAAGGTGGCAGTTAAATACCCCAGAATTCCTACCTCTCTTATGGCTTTGAAGTATAGCGTAGTGGATACAGCATGCAACTGCCACCTTGTTGGCCAGTGTTCGAGTCCCCTGGTGGGTTGAGTGTCTAAAAAGTTATATATATATATATATATATATATATATATATATATATATATATATATATATATATATATATATATATATATATATATATATATATATATATAAATATATATATATATATATATATATATATATAAATATATATATATATATATATATATATATATATATATATATATATATATATATATATATATATATATATATATATAACACAATTAACGATCACAAAACACTGATCATGTTTATGCGGAAAATCCACAGAGAAATGTGAAAGGCCGAAACGTTCACTTTCTTTCACATTTCTCTGTGGATTTTATGCATATATGTATATATAACTTTAATTGTGTAACTAGCTTCACAAGATTGTCACTTACTTCGCTAAATAAACTATAGGGGTTCAGGTACCTCTGTAACCCTTTCCACCACCGCCCACAGGATGGGTATGAGGTGCATAATAAAGAAAGAAATTGGTGACGAGGACAACAGTGTGGTGCTCGTCCGAGGCTCGCCTCATTTACTGGAGGTGGGCAGCGGGGCGTGATGCTCAATTAGGCGCGCGAGAAGGGTAACGAGTGCCGCATGCAGAACACTGCCCTCAGTGTCCTCAGGGACGGGTCCAGTGTCCTCACTCCCCTCTCTCAGGGGAGGGTCCAGTGACCTCACTTCCCTCTCTCAGGGACGGGTTCAGTGACCTCACTCCCCTCTCTCTCAGGGACGGGTCCAGTGTCCTCACTCCCCTCTCTCAGGGGAGGGTCCAGTGACCTCACTCCCCTCTCTCAGGGACGGGTCCAGTGACCTCACTCCCCTCTCTCTCAGGGACGGGTCCAGTGACCTTACTCCCCTCTCTCAGGGGAGGATCCAGTGACCTCACTCCCCTCTCTCAGGGACGGGTCCAGTGACCTCACTCCCCTCCCTCTCAGGGAAGGGTCCGCCCAACCATCTGGGCTGGACGGTAGAGCGACGGACCCGCTTCATGCGGGTCGGCATTCAATCCCCGACCCTCCAAGTGGTTGGGCACCATTCTTTTTCCCTGTCCCATCCCAAATCCTTATCCTGATCCCTTCCCAGTGCTATATAGTCGTAACGGCTTACAACTATATATATATATAGAAAGCGCTAACGGCTTAGCGCTTTCTCCCGATACCTGCAACACAGGCGCCACCAACACACAGGTGCTGACCTGCAACACAGGCGCCACCAACACACAGGTGCTGACCTGCAACACAGGCGCCACCAACACACAGGTGCTGACCTGCAACACAGGCGCCACCAACACACAGGTGCTGACCTGCAACACAGGCGCCACCAACACACAGGTGCTGACCTGCAACACAGGCGCCACCAATACACAGGTGCTGACCTGCAACACAGGCGCCACCAACACACAGGTGCTGACCTGCAACATGTGCTCACTACAGACGACGTTGTACATATCAGGCGGGAACCCAAGGAGCCCCCCCCCCCCGCCTGAACCCCCGGGACCCAAAACAGGGCCGGGGAGCAAGCCGACCCAGCTTCGGTCTCCTCCCAGAAATCCAACTTAGCTTAGTTTCCGTCCACTCAGCGACACGCCTAAATGGAACAGAAAATAGTGTACTGTTATATATTTTCCAATCCGCTTGTTTGGCAACCCCTTGTGGCTATCATGAGCCAATAATCAATTACGCCGGTTGGCAACATATCATAAATATCTGATTTATTTCAATTCAGTATTACTGAATATACATTTTTAACACTCTAATTAGCTCTGGCAACAGAACGCGCGATATCAATTATTTTCGTGACTGATATCTTGTCAATATTCATGGAGAAAGTCGTTTACATTGTCGTCATTGTCATATCATATGGGGGTTATTGTCAACGATATTTGGGAATGGATTTTGTAGTGGGCAATCTCCTCCCACACTGGCCACAGTGCAGGAATACTGTACAACATGACCCATCAACATACTGCAACGGTACATAACGCATGGACACTCGTGTATCATGCTAGTATACTATAGACACCCCACACTCGTGTATCATGCTAGTATACTATAGACACCCCACACTCGTGTATCATGCTAGTATACTCATCATGTGACGTGAGGAACTTAAGCTAAAGCAGGAGAGTGATAAAGGGTTACAGTACAAAGTTACAGTTAAACACTAGGAACTATTCACGTGATGTATTGTAATACATCTATGCACCTATTGTAATACATCTATGCACCTATTGTAATACATCTATGCACCTATTGTAATACATCTATGCACCTATTGTAATACATTTATTGGGAGTGAGAGTGCCGCCACTCTCGGGGGCACCACGGGCTATGGTGAAGATAACCTGACCTGTGGTGTGACAGTGGGATAACTATGGTCAAAGTGACCTCAGAGAAACGAGAGTATGAGTGTGAAAAACAGATGGTACTCCATAGAGGTTTCTGTCTTCTCTGGGGTAACACTATGGCCACCACTTGCAAATGTGAGTTACTATAGAGAGCTGTGACGGCCGTGTCTCCTTACCGTCAGGACCAGACCTGGACGGACTCAGGTAATTAGTTTATCTTTGTCAGGACTCGCGGCCTCGGTGAAAAGTTTTCACTTCTTTTCCCCAGTGAAAGTTAATTAATTTCACGCTGATGAGGAGAGAGAGAGCGAAGAAACGCTTTCTTTCTTACAGCGGAGGAATTTACGGAGTTATATATTATAATTGCCCCCCCCCCCTCCAGTGGGCACATTATACAACAGCGACGCTAAATGAGTTAGCAACGTTGATTCAACATCGAACCAACACCACAGTTGGATATTGTGTCCACTTGGTGATGGGGAGATCACACAGCACCGCTCCTGTGCCAGGTAAGTCCACTACGGGCTCACCATAGCCCGTGCTACTTGGAACTTGTTCCGAGTAGCTTAATCTATAACAACAACGATGGTGAGATAGACTACAGTCAGTGTTGCCACCTGTTGGGAGCCGGTCGGCCGAGCGGACAGCACGCTGGACTTGTGATCCTGTGGTCCCGGGTTCGATCCCGGGCGCCGGAGAGAAACAATGGACAAAGTTTCTTTCACCCTATGCCCCTGTTACCTAGCAGTAAAATAGGTACCTGGGTGTTAGTCAGCTGTCACGGGCTGCTTCCTGGGGGTGGAGGCCTGGTCGAGGACCGAGCCGCGGGGACACTAAAGCCCCGAAATCATCTCAAGATAACCTGACTGTGGTGTGTGGCGTGACAGTGGGATAACTATGGTCGAAGTGACCTCAGAGAAACGAGAGTAAGAGTGTGTAAAACAGATGGTACTATATATATAAGATAAAGCTCTAAGCCATTACGGCTTGGACGGGATGAGGATAAAGGTTTAGGATAGAACAGAGGAAAGGAATGGTGCCCAACCACTTGGACGGTCGGGGATTGAACGCCGACCTTTAAAAATCGAGACGGTTGCTGTACCGTTCAATCCAAGTGGTTGGGCTCTCCTCCGAGGTAGTTTTAGCTGCTACATTGAGCAGCGAGCCACTGACCTGTGTTGTGAGTGGTGGGGCTCAGTCGACTCTTCAACATGTCGACTGGAATTTTGTGCAAGTTTCTCAGAGCGTTTTAAGGAAGCGCCATTTACCAGCGAGGTGTTTCATGGAACCCGTAATATTTTCTTTTCCCTCCTCCTCCCTCTCCTTCCATCATCGCAATTCAGACTAACTGAAGGCTAGTCTGGTCAACATTAAAGACGTTCATCTTGAACTTCAATGACACATTTCCTCTTCTGTGTTTATCTTTAATCTTCGCCTGATGGCGCACTGACTTCAAGTCTCAGGAGAAGATCAGCCTTTAATTTCAAATGTTTTTGCTCCCAACTCTACGAGGCCTCGGCTGAAGAACACCTTAACTTGAATCACATTATGCTCCTTGAAGTTCTCTTCAAATAAATAAAACTAAGTTCCTTAAATTTGTCCCTTTAAGACGGTCAGTACTGATAACGCTCCCGTTAACCACAGCCTTTGACCATCTGAACCTCTACTCTTAACCTTTGAAGCTCCAAATAATTGTGTGGGGTTCTCTTCGTTTATATTAGTTTGTTTCATGTGCATACTTGTATCTCCTCCTCGTCTTCTTCCTACATTCCTTTCACTCTTTTCCTCCCCAGGTGAGTACGATGGCAGGTAATGCTGGAGGCTGAGATAATAGGTGATATTATTAGCAATACATCATAACATAGCCACCGAGATAATAATACTAACGAATGGAAGACATTACGTTCCATTCGTTAGTATTATTATATCGGTATTATTTGCTCTTAACAAAAAGAACAAAAATACTAGCAGCACTAAGACCTTTATCATATGCAGACGAGGAGTCACAGTAACGTGGCTGAAATATTCACAGTTGACTTGAGAATGGTCCAGGACGGACCGAAACGTCGTCGTCCCTTCACTTTCTAGTGTGTGGTCTGGTCAACACCTTTATCATACTTGCTCGACAGCAGTGGTTGGCAAATGGTACATGCACAACATGTTTATTTACATCTTCAGTATGCACCACAATATGACACGTCACTCTTGCTGGCAGTTCAACAGAGCCTTCTATACCGAGGAGACATCGGCGGCTTTGCTGTTATACAAATGTTAGCAAGGTTTCTAACCTTTCCTAACTTCATAGGCAACCAGAAGATTGACTATGATGGATGATTTCTCGGTTGCTGTTCTTTTACCATGTCGTAGCTCAGTCGATTAAGGCAGCGTCTGGGATCCTCTCGGACGTAGGTTCGAACTCTCGTCACGGCCCTTGTGGATTCATAGGCAACCAGACGATTGACTATCACTTGGAATGTTTTCTCTCGACTACGTCGGTACTCGTGAGATCAAGTGAACCAAGCACATTAAGGCTCTCTCATACAGTTGGCTCCAACATCACCCTGATCCTTTGCAAGTGTTACCTAACATTAAATAGAGAATTCGCTGATTAAAAATATAAATTTAATAGTTTAATATGCAAAATGAACTGATGCTGGATGTAACTACTTTGCTTGTAGTATTTTATCATCAATATTCTTAATTTATTGAGCAGAAGTATAAATTATGCGAGAAGGAGAGAGAAAGGTAAAAAAGCGAAAGAAAGATCAAGAAGAAAGAGAGAACGAACGAGAGTGAGAGATAACACCGTTGTAATTAAAAAAGACGCCCCACTATACATGTTCAGAATCGGACAAGGAGCCGAATTAGCTCGCAAATGTCTCCTGAGAGAGCGCGTGCAAGCGTGTTGCCCACTAAGTTGGTCCAAGTGGGAAAACTTTTGAACATTGGCCGCGTAAGTACCATGGAAACCAACGGCATCTCTCCAGTGATAAAGACCCCCCAGCAAAGATGAGCATATCTGCACTCCAACAAGTATAGCCTCGATTGTTGATACACGGATTGTGTGTGTTTTTTCGGCTTCCTTGCCTGCGATGTTTAACAAAGGACCTGCTTTACACAGGAGTGGAGGAAGCAATGTACGGTATAAGGGGGAATTATCAGACACTCTCCACTTTCCCTTATGCTGATTATTGCGCTCTCTACACCAATTGTGCTGACTTTTGCTCCCTCCACTCCATTCGTACTTTAAACACTCAAGGAAACCTACCCTTCGGGAGAAGACAGACCCCAGGCCACCTGCAGAGTCTCTGAAGTATTGACGAGTTTATTTTGGTTGCAAACATCTTAATGGAAACATCCCATTGGCAAGAAACCCCAAGAAAAATTATCTCTCCCCCTCTCTCACTCACTCTTCCTAGCTTCTTCCTCCCCTCCTTAAGATATGTAGGGGTCAGAAGTTGACCTCGCCGCCCATTATCTAAGTGGCATGTTAAACAATTTTTAACAGGAAAGAAATTCCCTTGGGATGCTGTTTTACCTCAAGTAGAAAATTGTTGATCTCCTATAAACACGTCAGAGTAGTATGTCGCCCTTCATTAGTTTCGAGATCAGTCTGGGATAGCACTTGTCAAAAAGCTTTTAATTAAAAATTCCTTATAAAAATGTGGAGTGTAATGTTCTCAAGATGCACGTGAGTCAGGCCTTCAACTGGTAGGTGGCAACTTCTCCCCCCCCCCTTCCTGCAGTCTCTCCGAGGCACAAACAAGGGTTTTACGCAATTCCCGAACAGCCTATCTCGATCCGTGTCACAGGGAGACTGCAGGATCCGTTGGTAAATCAGGATGATTTCTCGGTTGCAATTCTTTTACCATGTCGTAGCTCAGTCGATTAAGGCAGCGTCTGGGATCCTCCCGGACGTAGGTTCGAACTCTCGTCACGGCCCTTGTGGATTTGTTCGCCTTTAACTCTATTTTTAGAAAAATGTCAACCCCTCAATTGGAAGAGGATTTATGACTGTAGACTAACAGACGTTGTCACAGCTCGTATAAGACTTGGCTACAAGTATCTCTGGCAGTTCGGCTTGTATAGGGATCTAGATGAAGTAAAGTGTAAAGTGTGTGGACAAAGACAGGGACACACTCGAACATTATATCTTGGATTGTAGTAAAATTGAGCCATTTAGAGATAAATCTAAACTCACGCTGTATGATATGGTAACCTATCATATTACCATGTACAAATTACCTGAAATCCTTGCACTGTATCCATATTTCGCTTCCAGTAGATGAACAACATATGAGATGAAGAAACAAGACAAGATGCATCTTCACAAGATGTATTGTGAAGACTAATAATAAACAGAAGCTCCCCTATGACTCTGTAATATCTCCATTGGTCAAACTATTATGTATTAGCGATAAGACCTACCATTAATGTATAATGACTTTCTGTAAATATATAGCTCTTGAACTAGCAGTTTCTCTGTAACTACCTGACATTGTAACTATAAGGTGTGAAGGATAGAAGAAATTGTTTATGTAATAATCTAAGATGAGGTCTGATAAACACCTTTTGTGCCCTCTGTAATGCTTTTTGCGCTACCGCTCACAGGATGGGTATGGGGTGCACAATAAACAATCAAAAACAACAGTGTAGAGTCACCAGGACCGACACCGGAGACGAGGGACCACCAGGGCCTCCAGTGCACTAAGTGGAAGCAAACACCACGAAGCCGTGATCCTCTGGTGATCATGCGCGCACTAATAGAAAAACACGGCCACGAAGAAAAAGGGAAGGGAACTATCAGGAGAGAGCGCCATACCACGAAAATACGCTCCCAGAATAGAAGAATCCGAATACAAGTAAAATACGACTCTGTTTGTCGTAATAAAAGACTACAATGTGTTTGTCCTTGGCACATCCCACCGTCTCTCTCTCACATCCCACCGTCTCTCTCTCACATCCCACCGTCTCTCTCTCACATCCCACCGTCTCTCTCTCACATCCCACCGTCTCTCTCTCACATCCCACCGTCTCTCTCTCACATCCTTCTCTCTCTCTCTCTGTTCTTCTCTCGCTAAGAGCATTGTCCCACACAGAAAGGTCGAGCGGTAATAGATTCAGACGAGGATGGAGTGAATGTACATCTCACTTCAAAGACAAGTCCGTATACTGGAACAACCTTTAGAGGGAAGCCGTTGTCTGGCTGGAATCAGAAGTATGAGAATTAACTTTCATCAGATTATTTAAAAGAAAATAAATGAGAAGAATATTAATTTAGAAGTTTCTTTATTTTAGCTGTCGACTTTGTGGTCTTTGCCATGTTGATCTTAGTCGACAAGTTTTCTAATTACTTTCATATTTGTGTGCACTCATTTGTGTCACCAGTTTCCAAATATGTCCCTCCAAATATGAAGGCTATGCAGCACCATACTGTTCCTCACTTTGATCGCTGCTTCTCTGACTACTTGGTCAATTACCCTTAGAATTTTGTATGTCGTTATCATGTCTGCCTTGTTTCTTTTTACCTCCCAGTCTCGTAACCACTGGGTTAATATATCCAGTAGCTACTTCACAGACCACCTGTTGACGCCATGTATTTCATTTTATGGGTGCGCGTTCGTGTGTGTATATGTATGAAGTAAGTAATTATCAAAAGAAGGCACCAAACCGGGAAGGCTATGATGCAGCAATATCAAATGTGTGGGATAATCAGAGGGCGCTAAACATCACCAAGGAAGCCAATACGAGAACAGAAACGCATAAGGCGAACGATATCAAAAGTATCCGATTCACCAAGAATTCTATCAAGGGACAAGTGACCGCGAGGGACGGTTGGAAAGCAAGACACACGCTCGTCCTGGAAGTCAGGACATTAAACAAGGATATGCACGACCGTAAGAGGGACAATGCAATTTGGACAATAAGGAGCAGGGCGGCAATTGTGGCGCTCCATTAAGTGACCGTGAGTTAAGCGAGTATGGCCAATACGCAACCTCGCCAGAGCCGTTTCCCACCTCCGGTTACGGTGGTAGGAAGACGGCCATGAGGACACACTATACTTAAGAGTACGCAGTTTGTTACCAGTAACAGAACACCAACAATCCTGTCAACGGGTAAGGATGGAGGAATGAATAACTGGGTAAAAGTCGGAATAAGGAATACCTTTACGGGTAGTCTCCGGAGGTAGGCGACGCATATAAGTGCTGTCTGGGAAAAACAACATACAGGAATACCTTTACGGGAGATGGGACAAGAGCGGACAGCTTTCCTAGCGGCTCATTTAAAGACACACCAATATGGCTGGGAACGCAGCAAAACTCAACTGACTTAAATTTACTGGAAATAAGAAACAGCCAATGCTGAATCTCGACGACCACTCGGATTAAAGGACCCGAGAGCCATGATTGCACTACGAGAGTCAACAACAACTACAAAGGAACATTGACAACGAGAAAGCAGGAGACGACGAGCATAGAGAAAAGCATAAAGTTATGCTGTGAAGACGCTAGTCTCCGGAGGTAGGCGACGCATATAAGTGCTGTCGGGGAAAAACAACAGAGTAGCCTACACCTACACTTAAGACCCATCGGTGAAGATGGAAACGGAGCGGGAGTGTGAAGAAGAGTGCTCAAGGAAAAGACGTTTCAGAACCGTAGGAGGGGTAAAAGCTTTAGTGATGCGGGTCAATGATGTACAAAACTTCGGAAGTGGGACTCCTCGCGAGGCAAGGAAGGAACAACAAGGGAGAACTATTAGAAATACGAACTGAAAGAGAACCCTGTAAGCGAGATAATCGGACAGAAAGAGGGAGGTGGTGAAGAGGAACCACGGGAGAGGTAAAAGTTAAACCACGACAGAGGCGAGAGGAAGAATGTTGCAAGGGACGTGCAAAATAGCGAAGACAGTAGCGATCACGACGGTCTTGGAGAGAGAGGAAGTGTTAACATACAAGCTGAGGATGGGACTCGAACGAAAGGCACCAGAGCTGAGGCACAACCCAGTATGGTGCAAAACATGAAGACGGTGAAGAGTAGAAGGAGAAGCAGACGAGTAAGCAGGGCAACCATAATCGAGTTTAGACGGGACGAGAGAGCGAGGAAAGTGCGCCTATCCGCTCCCCAAGAAGTATGGGACAATACCTGAAGGAGGGTAAGGATTAAAGCATTCAACTCGGAGTATATGTATGAAACCTCCCTATCATGGGTCGTCATATCTTCAGCCACGTTATTGTGACTCATCGTCTACACACTGTGGCACTAGAGGAATATTGCTGGCCTTGTGTGCTCTATGATGGAAGCTGTGAGAGAGAACATGAAAGAGAAGACATCACAGAATCTAAAAAAGCAGTCTTGAAATTTGTAATGGCCTCAATCATGTCAGGCAGGAGAAAGTCTTGAACAAAAAGGTTTCGACGCATAATAATGTTCACCGGCTATAATGCCTATGGGCAATATATGAACTGTTGAATTTCAACAAAATTACAAAGAAATGTTTATGAGCTTGAACGAATTATCGGTTTGACCGAAATAAAAACTCTACCCCTCACACTGGTAGGTTTGGTCACACTAACATCACCCCTGTCAGTTGTATGGTTCACCCTGGTGCACATGTAACCCTCATTACACACAGAAATCACAATTGCGTGATGCATCAAATGAATAAATCCACAAATAAGGCAGCGTCTGGGACGCAGGTTCGAATCCTCGTCACGGCCCTTGTGGATTTGTTCATGTAACCCTCACATGTAAGCCTGCGGTAAACCCTTCCAAGAATTTAATAAACCTTGTTCGAACATTTTTCGCTGACTTCGAAAACTCTTTATTTAAAAATGTTCCCGCCAATACCGCCAGTGAACGCGCACGGGCCAACAGGGCTTCTGCAGTTTCCTTGATTCTTATGTTATTATGTGGAGACTACAGAGAAGGTGACATAATAACTGTAGGGTGACAGTTATTATGGCAAGACTAGTAGAGGCCAGAAGCTTGTATTACACACTTACGACCGAGTGATTGTAAACTGCTGTTTCTGACCACAACCAGTTCGTTTGATAATCGGCTTTCTCAGCAGAACTAGACAAAATTATTCTCAATCCTCCTATCTCCAATTTTTGTGAAGCTCGGGTCTCAGGATCTACTAGAGAGGATTTACTTAGAGTTACTTCATCGTTCGGATGGTGTTTTGTCTAGGACTGGGCAAGCCCTTGATCCTTCTCTTGTTCTCCATTCACCTTCACTTCTCTCTTCTCCAGTTCTATCTCTTCTCTATTTTTTATCTAATGCCTTTGTCTTTGTTTTCATAGCCGTTCTTTCTCCTGTCCTTAGGAACAAAAGGCCAATCAAAGATGGTCCTCATTACACCGGACCCTTCATATTGGTCGTCTTATCTAAGCAATGACGCGAACTTTCCAGTGAATCTGCTCTTATGACGTAACTTGGAAATTTGTTCCACGAGTCTGTTCCTATTTCCAAACTAGTGTCAAATTATCAAACTTTGAATGTATTCTTATCTGTTTAAACTTGATATTTTATACACTTATTTATTCTTTTATGTTAGTGTCGTTGAACAGTTTTGTGGCAGTGGCAGTCACCACCTACCACCAGTAGGCAGTCACCACCTACCACCAGTAGGCAGTCACCACCTACCACCAGTAGGCAGTCACCACCTACCACCAGTAGGCAGTCACCACCTACCACCAGTAGGCAGTCACCACCTACCACCAGTGGCAGTCACCACCTACCACCAGTGGCAGTCACCACCTACCACCAGTGGCAGTCACCACCTACCACCAGTAGGCAGTCACCACCTACCACCAGTAGGCAGTCACCACCTACCACCAGTAGGCAGTCACCACCTACCACCAGTAGGCAGTCACCACCTACCACCAGTGGCAGTCACCACCTACCACCAGTGGCAGTCACCACCTACCACCAGTGGCAGTCACCACCTACCACCAGTAGGCAGTCACCACCTACCACCAGTAGGCAGTCACCACCTACCACCAGTGGCAGTCACCACCTACCACCAGTAGGCAGTCACCACCTACCACCAGTAGGCAGTCACCACCTACCACCAGTAGGCAGTCACCACCTACCACCAGTAGGCAGTCACCACCTACCACCAGTGGCAGTCACCACCTACCACCAGTGGCAGTCACCACCTACCACCAGTGGCAGTCACCACCTACCACCAGTAGGCAGTCACCACCTACCACCAGTAGGCAGTCACCACCTACCACCAGTAGGCAGTCACCACCTACCACCAGTAGGCAGTCACCACCTACCACCAGTAGGCAGTCACCACCTACCACCAGTGGCAGTCACCACCTACCACCAGTAGGCAGTCACCACCTACCACCAGTAGGCAGTCACCACCTACCACCAGTGGCAGTCACCACCTACCACCAGTAGGCAGTCACCACCTACCACCAGTAGGCAGTCACCACCTACCACCAGTAGGCAGTCACCACCTACCACCAGTAGGCAGTCACCACCTACCACCAGTAGGCAGTCACCACCTACCACCAGTAGGCAGTCACCACCTACCACCAGTAGGCAGTCACCACCTACCACCAGTAGGCAGTCACCACCTACCACCAGTGGCAGTCACCACCTACCACCAGTAGGCAGTCACCACCTACCACCAGTGGCAGTCACCACCTACCACCAGTAGGCAGTCACCACCTACCACCAGTAGGCAGTCACCACCTACCACCAGTAGGCAGTCACCACCTACCACCAGTAGGCAGTCACCACCTACTGGTCACTAGGTGGTTCCTAGTGTTGTTGTACTTCCACTCACTGCCTGTGAGTGGAAGTCACCACCTACCACCATCCCTGTAAGTGGCTGTCACCTCACTTGCATAATATTGCAAGTATTTGTATAATATTACTATGTTTTATGTATAGTTCAATTGCACTGGTGTACTTCTTCATCTTTTGTGTTTCCTGTGTTATTATGTTCTCTGTATTATTATGTGTTATTATGTAACTGTTATGTAACTGTTCTGATGCTTTGGTCCCTTGCTTCTTATGTTGTACATATGTTGTTCCCAATAAAGAAAAAAATGTGTCTAAATGAACTAATTACCATGATTAGTAAAATTGGCCGCCAAATGTACTGACTAATAAACATTATAATTATAAAGCAGTCATTAGATGCTAATCATAGACAAAGTAATATAAAAATAATGTTTAATTGTGGGTTTTGTGCCGTTAAAAGTTTTCACAAAAAGAAAAATTTCAAAGATTAATAATTTTGAGAGTAATAAAAACAAACATTAAGGAAAGTAACATTTATTTTGAAATTGCATTTTTAGTTGACTATTGACCTTCATCAACTAGAGAAAGTTCTCGATCTTTTGGACGATGTTTACACTCTTGTCTTTGACAGCTGGAGGATAGGGAGCTGGAGCGCACGTTGAGAGATGTGTTGTAGGCTTAACTACCCATCCTGGGGATGCTGTACTGACAAGAACCATTAAAATAGACACGCACCACTGAAATAATTTTCCGTAGGCACTCGGGGTGAAGCAGCAGCAGCAGCAAGGCTCATTGACAAACTCAACTTTTCCATTTGATCCTCCAGTTCACTGAGATTTCTCCGTTGTTTGGTCTCTTCTCTCTCTTGATACAACTCTTCCTCCAGGAGCACTCTGATGCTCTGATTTCCAGCTTCCAGCTGCCGCTTAAGTTGTTCACTGATGTCGTAATTTCCAGCTTCCAGCTGCTGTTTACACACTAATTTTACTGCGGCATCACAACTGGACCATTCCAGCTCTCGCTCCAGTTCTTCTAAATAGTCTCGATCTTCCAGCTGCCGCTGCTGTCTCTCCTCCAGGTCTTCCACTTGCACAACTTTTAGTGAAGAGTGTTCACCCTCTTGTTGACTGGTGTTAGTTGAAACAGAGCTAAGGAGGTGATCCTTCCCCGACCCAGTCCTCAAGTCTGTGTCCTCCCCTCCCAGTTCCTGCAGGTAGAGGGCGTCATCGGCCTCACAACTCGCTACAGCTGGCGACGTCATCACAACCTCGTGGAAATGCTTCAATCGTAGTCTATTCATTTGGGCAGTTTCTATTTCTTCCATGACTTTGGCTTTCTGCTTTTTCAGTAGTGCCATCGTCCTGCCACTGTGTCCAGAGCGCCGAGCGGAAACTCTCCTCCGAAGAGTGTTGGTGGTTGTAGAGCGTGTAGAGTCTGACTCTAAGAGACTTTGCTGGTGATCAACACCACCGCCAGTGATGATTAAGTCACAGGATTTATCCGACCTAACGTCTGAGGAAGCAGCTGTTGCCAAACGAGAGGATCCAACATTGTGGCTCCTGCCGACGGTCGTGTTTCCATGGCTGACATCCATCACAGGAATCAAACGTTTGAGTCCCAGCGACAACAACAATGAGGACAGGCAGCAGAGCGCGCTAATGCGTCTTGCGTTCACTGATCTCTGTTGAAATACACGCCATTGTAACCCACCTTATATACACCTTGACACCTCACTAGCGCCTCACGTAACTCTTCAAACATGTCACCCCTAAATCTTTGCCTTTCTAGAGAATGTAAGAACATGAGAACATAAGTACAAAGGTAACTGCAGACGGCCTATTGGCCCATACGAGGCAGCTCCTATTTATAACCACCCAATCCCACTCATATAAATGTCCAACCCACGCTTGAAACAATCGAGGGACCCCACCTCCCCCAAGTTACGAGGTAATTGGTTCCACAAATCAGCAACCCTGTTACCGAACCCGTATTTACCCAAGTATATATTACCATTTACCCTTGACGTAAAAGGGGTTTTCGATGTGGATTCAAAATATAACATATTTAAAAATATGCTAAGCAAAGCTCAGGAATGTAGTATACCATATAAATTGAATATATTTATATGGTATATGGTGCATCTATTCCTCGATAGATGCACCCCATCTTAAAAACTGGTATCACATTAGCAACTTTCCATAACTCTGGCACTCTGCCTGACTAGCTCGTATCTTGTAACTATCATCATTACCTAGCCTCAAAACTTTACATTTATCAGCATTAAACTGCATCTGCCAATCTTTTGACCATTTCAAAACCCTATTTAGATCAACTTGAAGTGATAGTGAGTCTTCTTCCGTGTTAATTTCTCTACCGATTTTTGTATCATCTACAAAGTTGCAAATGTTGCTACTCAAACCTGAATCTAAATCATTTATATATATTGATATATAAAAACAAATTAAAGTATAAATTAAGTACATAAATACTTGAAAAACATAAATTAATAAATGAGTCGCAACATGGTTTTACAAATAAGAACATAAGAACAAAGGTAACTGCAGAAGGCCTATTGGCCCATATTGGATGGTGTTGAGATTGCGAAGTCGGATTGCGAAAGGGATCTGGGAGTTATGATTAGTAAGAATTTAAAGCTAAAGGATCAATGCATAAATGTTCGTTATAAGGCAAACAGGACACTGGGATTTATTAATCGAAGCGTTAGTAACAAGACACCTGGTGGTGTTCTTCAGCTATATCTTGCTCTGGTTAGGCCCCATTTAGATTATGCAGTTCAGTTTTGGTCGCCGTATTATAGAATGGATATAAATTTACTTGAACGTGTCCAGCGTAGGATGATAAAGTTAATTCCCCAAATTAGAAATCTTTTATATGAAGAAAGATTAACAAAGCTTAAATTGCATTCACTAGAAAGGCGAAGAGTTAGGGGTGACATGACAGAGGTTTGCAAGTGGATGAATGGACATAACAAGGGGGACATTAATAGAGTATTAAAAGTATCAATACAAGACATAACATGAAATAATGGATATAAATTGGATAAGTTTAGATTTAGGAAAGACTTGGGTAAATAATGGTTCGGTAACAGGGTTGTTGATTTGTGGAACCAATTACCGCGTTACGTGGTAGAGGTGGGGTCCCTCGATATTCCCGGGGGGATATTAATAGGGTATTAAAAGTATCAACACAGGACAGAACACGAAACAATGGGTATAAATTGGATAAGTTTAGATTTAGAAAAGACTTGGGTAAATACTGGTTCAGTAACAGGGTTGTTGATTTGTGGAACCAATTGCCGCGTAACATTGTGGAGGTGGGGTCCCTCGATTGTTTCAAGCACGGGTTGGACAAGTATATGAGTGGGATTGGGTGGTTATAGAATAGGAGCTGCCTCGTATGGGCCAACAGGCCTTCTGCAGTTGCCTTTGTTCTTATGTTCTTACCAAAGGAAACAGAGAGTTAGTATAAATGGAATCAAGTCAGAGTGGGAAAATGTTGTAAGTGGAGTGCCTCAAGGCTCTGTCCTGGGACCTCTGTTGTTTATAATATATATAAATGATTTAGATTCAGGTTTGAGTAGCAACATTTGCAAATTTGCCGATGATACGAAAATCGGTAGGGAAATTAATTCGGAGGAGGACTCACTATCACTTCAAGTTGATCTAGATAGGGTTTTGAAATGGTCAAAGGATTGGCAGATGCAGTTTAATGCTGATAAATGTAAAGTTCTGAGGTTAGGTAATGATGATAGAGTTACAAGATACGAGCTAGATGGTGTTGTGATTGCGAAGTCGGATTGCGAAAGGGATCTGGGAGTTATGATTAGTAAGAATTTAAAACAAAAGGATCAATGCATAAATGTTCGTAATAAGGCAAATCGGACACTTGGATTTATTAATCGCAGCGTTAGTAACAAGACACCTGGTGTGGTTCTCAAGCTATATCTTGCTCTAGTTAGGCCCCATTTAGATTATGCAGTTCAGTTTTGGTCGCCATATTATAGAATGGATATAAATTCACTTGAACGTGTCCAGCGTAGAATGACTAAGTTAATTCCCCAAATTAGAAATCTTTCATATGAAGAAAGATTAACAAAGCTTAAGTTGCATTCACTGGAAAGGCGAAGAGTTAGGGGTGACATGATAGAGGTTTACAAGTGGATGAATGGACATAACCGGGGGGATATTAATAGGGTATTAAAAGTATCAACACAGGACAGAACACGAAACAATGGGTATAAATTGGATAAGTTTAGATTTAGGAAAGACTTGGGTAAATACTGGTTCAGTAACAGGGTTGTTGATTTGTGGAACCAATTGCCGCGTAACATTGTGGAGGTGGGGTCCCTCGATTGTTTCAAGCACGGGTTGGACAAGTAATTGAGTGGGATTGGGTGGTTATAGAATAGGAGCTGCCTCGTATGGGCCAACAGGCCTTCTGCAGTTGCCTTTGTTCTTATGTTCTTATGTTCGATTGTTTCAAGCGTTGGTTGGACATGTACAACCAACTGGGATTGGGTGGTTATAAATAGGAGCTGTCTCGTATGGGCCAATAGGCCTTCTGTAGTTGCCTTTGTTCTTATGTTCTTCTCTGGCCACTATAAGGGCCTTCTCTGGCCACTATAAGGGCCTCCTAAAGAAATAGTGAGGAAAGTTTGAAAATCACTTTCATTTTTGCAATAATATTTCGTTTGCAAGAAGCGCTCTTCCTGCCAAAATAATATGTAACTTTGTCTTTCCTTGTCAAAAGACTAGACTACCCTCACTGTCTATTATAAAAACACAGAGCAATCTCCTCCCCGCTCTATGACAACACAGTTTCTTAAGGTTAAAGTTCCGAAGCTATTTTATACTTGCAGTCATGACTAAGAGCCGGGGCGTCACGTCTTCAGAGTCATGAAAGAGATCAGATTGTTAAAGGCGCCCTGGGGAATGACCCGTTGGCCTTTACGAGGGGAAGGCGAGTGGAATGACAAGTTTCGTACGCTTTTGGAGAGGCAAAACTCACTTCATATTAGAGGCTTATATGATCGTGAAAATGTTCTGATCACTGACCGGTTGGTGGGTAAGGTGACGTCTGCACCCGAGCCAGGAACAGTCAGGGTAACTATCCTCTGGCCGTAGCCAATCACGGCCCGGGTCAAACCTCGCCGCAGCCAATCACGGCCCGTTCCAACCTTGCCGGAGCCAATCACGGCCCGTATCCATCCTCAACATGTTCACTGATTCCTTCTGTCAGTTCTCGCTAGACTCAATAACGGGAGTGATCTTAACTACCGTGAACAATCATCATAATGATCTTTATTTACCAAAACCGCCTGTCTGTCCATATCAATCATGACGCAGTCCGTTACTTGCCAATATGAATCATGTTTACTTGTGACCATCTTCGAGAGTTCTTCAACACTCTCAGTTCGGCTCGAGGATAGGCTTCCCATTCAATAACTTGATCATTTAGGTTGTTGCTGGCAATGACCCGCAGATTCACGTAACCCTCACAAGACGTCTCAGCAGACAATTTAAGCAGGAGCCATTCTAGTTCCTCTTGGAGACTTCAACCATTATTCTGACAATATTTCTTATGTTGGCTGATATGTGATTGAATGGTCTTGAGCCTTTAATGTTCACACAGCGCTCTCTCTCTGCTGGACACACAACCCACGCCAGTGTGAGGCGAAAGACGAAAAGTAAAATTATATTTTACTAAATGTGTAAATAACGAAAATTAACACGTGATGAAAAATATGACAGTATCAGACCACGGAGGAAGAATTGAAACAGGAATTTCTTTAAGTACTTTTGTATATTAATACATCTTCAGAAGGAATCACGGCCATCTTCATTCCTTCTGAAGATATATTAATATACGAAAGCACTTAAGGAAATTCCTGTTTCAATTCTTCCTCCGTGGTCTGATACTGTCATATTACTAAATATGGAATAGTAACATGAATTACTATACCACAGGCCGAAAACGGACAACGAAAACTGCAGAAGGCACAGTGTCGAAGAGAGATGAGAGAGACCGAAGATATAGGAACACTAGAGCCTTGAGGGGCTAAAGCTGTCAGGTCAGGGTTAAGAATGTTGGATCATTTATCTATGTACTGAGAAAGACAAGAGTCAACAGCAGCACAGCCAGGTTCATATTTGTGCACCTTACCGAGTAGGCCGGACTACTCAAACAGAAAATGGGACAGTAAGTCACTTTTGTGAGTCGATTTCATTTCAAATTACTTCTAAATTTGGCCATAGTGAGCATACGAGCCAAAAGTGACGTTAATTTTAAGAGGACGGGTTGGGGCATGAGAGCTGATTCGACAAGGCGACGTCTGTGAAGAGCAGAGGCAGGAAAGCTTATAGGATGGTTAGTGTTTAACATGTCTGAAGAGAGCATGTGGTTCTTGTCTCCATACTTAACATTTTCATGTTCCAAACTCACATAAACCTCACACGTCACGCTAAAGATGATAGATTGAGACTCTTCATATGACAGGTCCCCGAGGAAAGGTATCGTCTGAAGACAGACGATACCTTTCAACAGTGCTTTGTGCCTCCTGCTGCCGTCTTTTGCTGGTGTAAAAAAGTGTGTGCTCTTTTATCACATATCAATACTTCCTCTATTTCCTAAATATATATATATATATATATATATATATATATATATATATATATATATATATATGTATATATATATATATATATATATATATATATATATATATATATATATATATATATATATATATATATATATATTTGCAATCATATTGTTCACATTATTTAAAATAGTTTTTGTTGCTCACCTTCCAGAAAAGAAGTGTGCCTAAATATGTGCACATATTATATATATATATATATATATATATATATATATATATATATATATATATATATATATATATATATATATATATATATATAATATGTGCACATATTATATATATATATATATATATATATATATATATATATATATATATATATATATATATATATATATATATATATATATAATATGTGCACATATTATATATATATATATATATATATATATATATATATATATATATATATATATATATATATATATATATATATATATATATATATATATATATATTCTTACTGCAACTCGTTATTTCACGTCCCTTATGCCTGAAATGTTTTACGTCATGGAAGGACTGAACAATAATGCCTGGAGAGGAAACAAGATATTTGATATCATAAAGGAATTACCGTCACAAAGAGGATGGTCTGATGCAACCCGTTCTCGCAAATTCGTAAAGTCAATATTGACTTATTAACTACGTGCATAGGTGATATACTAAACATAATAGATACCCTTAAAAAGATTCATAGAAAACACCGACCTTACCTAACCTTGTTAGTATCTTAAGATAAGCATCTTATTGCTTCGTAATTACAATTATTACTTAACCTATACCTATTATAGGTTAGGTAATAATTGTAATTACGAAGCAATAAGATGCTTATCTTAACATACTAAGTAGGTTAGGTAAGGTCGGTGTTTTCTATGAATCTTTTTAAGGGTATCTATTATGTTAAGTATGTCACCTATGCACATATTTAATAAGTCAATATTGACTTATTAAATTTGCGAGAACGGGTTGTCTGATGACACTCAAACCTTCTAACGTCAGATGAGTTACATGAGCTGTGAATTCATAGTAAACCACAGCCAGACTTGACATGAGTCTGGTGATGATGATTCATACTCATATTCATATCCTGCAAGTAAATTAGTGGGTGCATAATTTCCTTTATAATTTATATATACATATATATATAATATATATGGTAACATGATTATAATATATATATATATATATATATATATATATATATATATATATATATATATATATATATATATATATATATATATATATATATATATATATTACATTTTCAAAGACTGTCTTTGTCTCTGAAAATGTAATACGAATTACGAAACGCGTTCAGGCGTCAGACAATTAAAAAATGAATTTCGGAGAATTGTTATTTTTATTACCACCGACAGTGAAGAAAAACATAAGAAATATTGAGAAGATTCGTGTTAGAGTTATTAATTTTACCTTTTCGGTCATATTCAACAACATATGTTTAAAAGAAAGACTGCGATCAATATATATATATATATATATATATATATATATATATATATATATATATATATATATATATATATATATATATATATATATATATATGGAATTGACTATATATTCATGTTATATTTAGTCTTTTTACATATGTTACATATGACTGTTTACAGACTGATGCAAAAAGACAAAACACATACAGAAACAGATAAAGAGACAAAGAGTCACAGACAACGACAGACATTATTATTATTATATATAACGATCGATCGATCGATCGAGAGAGAGAGAGAGAGAGAGACCGTCATTCAAAGAGACATATACACAAAGATATATACCTAGAGAGAAAGAGATAGAGAGAGAAAGAGATGATCATACTTCATACATAGCAGTGTGATTCATTCCCGAGTTTCGGACAAGGAACTCGGCAGGCATACTATAGAATTGATCCTATGAAGTATGATCATCTAGAGTGTGTGTGTGTATATATAATAAACCTCCACCTGATGAGTATGACAGAATACCAGATATAACCATCATCAATTTACAGACTCTACTGGATGTCTTAATATAGTCACCTCCACCTTGTATAGTCACCTCACCCTCCGCCTTGTATAGTCACCTCACCCTCCACCTTGTAGAGTCACCTCACCCTCCACCTTGTAGAGTCACCTCGCCCTCCACCTTGTAGAGTCACCTCGCCCTCCACCTTGTAGAGTCACCTCGCCCTCCACCTTGTAGAGTCACCTCACCCTCCACCTTGTAGAGTCACCTCGCCCTCCACCTTGTAGAGTCACCTCACCCTCCACCTTGTAGAGTCACCTCGCCCTCCACCTTGTATAGTCACCTCACCCTCCACCTCGTATAGTCACCTCGCCCTCCACCTCGTATAGTCACCTCGCCCTCCACCTTGTAGAGTCACCTCACCCTCCACCTCGTATAGTCACCTCGCCCTCCACGTATGAGTAACGGAAGGAAAACAGCTGCTCCAGAGAGCCGGTGGAGGGCTTCATGGCTTGTTAACATTACTTCCAGCACATCTTGTGGAGCGAGCAATGTTAGGAAGGGTTTCTGTTTGTAAGGTGTGGAAGGTGATTGGAGTAGGCAGCAGCAAGGGTACGATTGGAGGAGGCAACAGCAAGGTTACGATTGGTGGAGGCAGCAGCAAGGGTACGATTGGAGGAGGCAGCAGCAAGGTTACGATTGGAGGAGGCAGCAGCAAGGATACGATTGGCAGAGGCAGCAGCAAGGTTACGATTGGAGGAGGCAACAGCAAGGGTACGATTGGAGGAGGCAGCAGCAAGGATACGATTGGCAGAGGCAGCAGCAAGGTTACGATTGGAGGAGGCAACAGCAAGGTTACGATTGGAGGAGGCAGCAGCAAGGATACGATTGGCAGAGGCAGCAGCAAGGTTACGATTGGAGGAGGCAGCAGCAAGGATACGATTGGCAGAGGCAGCAGCAAGGTTACGACTGGTGGAGGCAGCAGCAAGGTTACGATTGGTGGAGGCAGCAGCAAGGGTACGACTGGTGGAGGCAGCAGCAAAGTTACGATTGGAAGAGACAGCAACAGCAAGAGAAATGACTGGACACACACACCTCCTCACGACTTGATAAGCGTCCAGGATGGACCAACACGTCGTTGTTCCTCCAGCCTCTGATGTGTGGTTCCGTCATCACACTCACACACTATACAAAGTGGGAACAGAAAAGGCCTGCACAAGCATCGCGTTCAAATTACTAGAGTGACTGGTTCAAAGGAAGCTCTCAGAACACTGAAAACAACCACATCTTGTTTTCAAACACTAACGCGGACTTAGTGAGAGGGAGAGATCCTGTTGACAAACCTCTCAGAGATTCACAAGTCGACAGAATATCAAAGAGAAAAGACATGGACAGAATGCATCTATTAACTGACAGATGATTATTCAACATTGTCCCACATAAGAGACTCCTACTGTTGCTAGAGACGCTGGCTGGTGTATCAGGTTGAGGGAGGGGGGGGGGGGGGGGTGGCGAAGGAGTACCTCACAGGGAGGAAACATAGGGTGAGACTGAGAAATTAGTTCTTCAAAGCAAAAGCTTTAAATGAATGGAATTGGTTAGGTCAGTGTCTATCAATCAGGTTCACACAGGTATGGATGCGATAGACTCAAAGTGAATGAGAATTGCGTGGTGTACATCAATGTGTATAAGCGTACATTACGTCAATGTTACTATTTCTCCATTACCAATTTGCTACATAGTCGTAATGGCTTGGCGCTTTCTATTGATAGTTCCCTTCTCTTCCATTACCAATTTCTAAGTTATCTAAATTTCCTTTCCATTACACATATATCTCCGCCTGCCCCCCCTTCCTTCCCTCTTCCTCCCCTTCCACCAGTCTTCCAAACACAACCTCCCCACCACTCTTGTTCAGTGTCTACTGCGGGCCTCCTGCGGCCAGTCAGATCTCTGAGCCAAGCTGCATTCGCAAGTCACTGGCCATTGTTCAAATTCCTTATTACTGAGTAAAATGTACTTATCTGGCTCTGTGTACTGTGAAGCATGTGGGTGTTATGGGGCGGGTGTGGGTGTGGCGAGAGTATGGGGCAGGTGTGGATGAAGGTGCAGGTGTGTTGAGAGTATGGGGCAGGTGTGGATGAAGGTGCAGGTGTGGCGAGAGTATGGGGCAGGTGTGGATGAAGGTGCAGGTGTGGTGAGAGTATGGGGCAGGTGTGGATGAAGGTGCAGGTGTGTTGAGAGTATGGGGCAGGTGTGGATGAAGGTGTAGGTGTGTGGAATGGGTGTGAGTGTGGGCGCGAGTGCCACCTTCCCCTCAAAAAAAAAAAATACTACAAAACAATTTTTTGTGGTTGGTGAAACCCCTCAATTATTTTTCACGTAAATCGAAAATCTTTTTTACCTTCCTCACAACATACATCATTTCTTAAAATTTGTCTTGCATTTAAGTTTCCTTATTTTAACAATGTTTCTATACCAAATGCACTCATTTCACGCTTGTTATTAACGTTTGGATTTTTAATTAACAGCATGTTCGGTCAATAACATCAACAGGTTAATGAGATCCTGTTGCAAGACGCATCCTGCGAGTGCAGGATACGAACAGCTTGCCTCCATGGCTTGTGAGAGAGAGAGGAGAGAGAGAGAGAGAGAGAGAGAGAGAGAGAGAGAGAGAGAGAGAGAGAGAGAGAGAGAGAGAGAGGAATTAGTAGGGAAAAGCACCAGGCTATTACGCCTATACAGCACTCGGATGGGGTCAGGATAAGGATTTGGGATGGAACGGGTGGACGGAATGGTGCCTAACCACTTGGACAGCCGGGAATTGAACGCTGATCTGCATGAAGCGAGACCGTCGCTCCAGCCGAAGTGGTTGGGCAAGGCTTGAGAGAGCTTCCCTTTGAGCACATACACAATATTGTCACGACTGACGAGTTGATGACTGTGATATTGCATGACATGAAAACGGAGATGCGCGTGTTGGGGAATGAAATATTTGTTGATTAATAGTCGAGCAGAGAACCTACTGAAAGGAATGGGGATTGGTGATTGGTGATTAGGCATCTTGGCAGTGAAGAGCGTACCATAATAACTGGCAATTACGTAGCAAGTCGGGTGTTCTGGTTGGAAAAGTTACGAGTTGACGGAATGAGTTTCATCGGATTATTGATTGGGTCTACACACTCTCCACAGAGTGGACATGTTGTTGTTTTAGATTTAGCTACTCAGAACGAAGTGTCCATGTAGCACGGGCTATGGTGAGCCCGTAATTGAGTTCGGTTATTCGCGATAACCTTGTTACTGTGATATTTGGGTCAAAGTTTTAAATGGAGGTGGGGTTTCCTCCTTTTTCTCCCGTTTCTTTTCCCCTTCTGTTTTAGCGCACTGGTTTTAGTCTTGTTATAATAATATTATCTTGGTGGCGGATATAGATGCACAGTGTTCACTACTGTGTCCCATTCTTCAACTGCTTTTCTAACCATTATAGTCGCTGTGGATTTTGCTTCTAATGCAGCTGCTGTCGGTGGATTAATGTTGAGTTTGATGCGCAGAGCTTCAGTAGCTTCACATTCTAGTAAGTAATGCAATAGTGGCGCCTCTTCATCTATTCTTCAGATATGCTACTCTTTAACTTTTGGGTTTATTACCTCCCAGCAGCACTTGTAACCTAGTCTGAGACTGTGTGTGGCTACTGCAACGTCTATGGATATCTTTTTGCCAGTCTTGAAAGAGAAGTAGCCAGTGGCTTGTTCGTACCACATCACAGTGGATCTTCCTTCCGCCACTTTGGCTCTGTAGCGACTTTTGATAGTCGGGAGTACTTTCTTCTTGATTTGCTCTTTTAATCTGTGAAAAAACTTGGAGGTATTTTAACCTGTACAACAGGTGGAGCAGTGGCAGTTTTTGCTAGTGAGTCTGCCTTTTCATTACCATCTATGCCAATGTTACTTGGTATCCAATTTAGGGTGATTGACAGCTCTAGATTGTGTGCTTCTTTTCCTATATGTAGGATTTCTGTGATGAGTTGTGTATTATCTCGGTGCTGGATAATAATGCCTGGAGCGAAGATTTAGAATCGGTATGAATGATGACATCATGTAAATTATTCTCAGTTGCATAATGTATGGCCTCCTTCAGGGCATATAATTCTGTTTGCAATGTTGAGCACCAACTATTCATGCTCCAGTAAGCTTCATGGTTGGTAGTGTAAACTGCTGCCCCAGCAGAACCCCCTCTCTCTTGATCAACTGAGCCATCTGTGAAGATGCGAGTCGTTATAGGTCTTGAGATGGTTTCCATTTATTGTTCTATGGACTGCTTTGAGCCTCTGCGAGTCACTGATTTTTTAACTGGTAATCTTTCAATAAATATCTTTAGACTCGATTCTTCCCATAGAGGAGGCTGCCGAAAGTGTTGATATCGTCTATCTTCTCCTTTGTATTTAATGCTTCGTTTCAAGTCCACTTTCTCTAGAATCTTGACCAGATTATCCGTCCATGCACTTGTTCTATATTGAAGGTTTCTGTGAAGCGATCTGTGTATGCTATCATTGATTGACAGTCTGGCGGTGGTTCCAACAAGTTTTGCTGTTATGGTGGCTATCCTTTGTTTGATCCGGTTTTCTAAGGCTGGTAAGTTGGTTTCCATTCTTAGATTCTTTCGACGCGTCCATATAGGTGCTCCCAGCACTGTTCTCAGAGCATCATTTTGTGACACTTACAGTTTCTCCCATTGGTTATCACTGAAGAATGTAAGAGCAGGAGCAGCATAGTCAATGAGTGACCTAAGTGTTCGAACGTAGTACATTTTGAGTACTGGTAGAGATGCACCATCTCTAAGACTTGTCAGGGAACACAATGCTGAGTTTCTGGCTTTACGACGTTGCCGAAGATATTCAATTTCTTGAGTGAAATTCAACTGTCAATTATGACTCCAAATTATTGAAAGGAGGTAACCCACTCAATTTCTTGTCCTTGTATTGCCAGTCTGATGTCTTGAGTTCTCATTTTAACGGCCATTGCTTTAGTTTTATTCCTGTTTATTTTTACTGCTATGTGTTCCGCTTCCCTGCTGATGATGTCTAGGCATTTTTGTGCATGGTTCTTTGCACCTTTGCTATTGATGATGACCACAAAGTCAACTGCATAGTTAAGCAGTTTGACTTTTGGTAACTTGAGCTTCATGAATTGTTCCATGAGACAGTTGAAGAGGAAGGGGCTTAGAATTCCTCCCTGCGGAGTTCCATTTTCCAGCGTCTTTGAGGAAGATGTTTTTCCTTGGAATTTGACTTTAGCTTCTCTGTTAAGCAGGCTTCCTTTGGCCAAGGCAAGAGCGTGTCCTTTGATTTCCGTATCTTCAAGGTAGTACAGTGTAGCTGGAGCATTGGCTAACTCGAAGGCTGTTTTTAGGTCCGGAAAAATAAGGATTCCAGGTTTGTCATTGATATGATCCAGGAGGGAGGTAAGGCATTCTGTGGCTCCCACACATTTTCTATAAGCAAACATATTTTGGTGCAGTGGTTTGGCTTTTCATTCAAATCGATCAAGAGTCATTCTTTCAGCAGTTTTGGCCAGACAGCTTGTTAATGAGATGGATCTTGGATTTCCTGGGTCTTTGGGTTTTGGAATGGGAACTATAATTGCACTATTCCAAGAGTAGTTGAGTTCTTGTCACCCATTTAACTGAGGGTCTATCAGACCCCTCAGTTAAAAGCCAATGGAATACTCCTCAGTTAGTCCGAATCTATGAAAATAAAAATCACCAACAGTCTAGAGCACCAATTCCTTCTAGTCTAAACAACAGGACCTCGAACAACTGGAGAGAACAGAGCACTACTCCACAAGGGAACAACAACAACCACACAGATCAGGGCAGCAATAGTAATACACCTGCTACTGCCTCCAGCATATCTCAAGCACGGACGACGACCTCGTCAAATGCTCCAGTAGCTGGGTGTAGCAAAGATACCGCGACTTAACCAAAAGTCTCCCCCATTTACCAAGGCAAAAGAAAGGCAGCCAAAGGAGTATCAAGAGTGGACACTTCACCTGTCATAAAGTACTGACCACAGAGTGTGGACAGTACTTTATGACAGGTACAGTGTAAACACCTAGGCCAGCACACTACTGTCCACCAACTCTGATGTATAGGTGTACCTGACGGTGTGTGTGTGTGTGTGTGTTCACTATTTGTATCTGCAGAATCGAGCTATTAGCTCTTAGACTCCGCCTTTCTAACCAATTTATTTTTCTCTCTATTATGTTTACTTCATATATTTCTCTTACACACCCACACACACACACACACACACACTCATCCCCAGGAAGCAGCCGTCTAATTCCTAGGTACTTATTTACTGCCAGGTGAACAGGGCCACAAAGGTGAAAGAAACTCTGCCCAAATGTTTCTGCCTCTGCCGGGGATCGAACCCGAGCCCTTATGATTACGACCCCAGAGCGCTGTCCACTCAGCCGCGAGGCCCCGTGTGTGTGTGTGTGTGTGTGTGTGTGTGTGTGTGTGTGTGTGTGTGTGTGTGTGTGTGTGTGTGTGTGTGTGTGTGTGTGTGTACTCACCTATTTGTGCTTGCGGGGGTTGAGCTTTGGCTCTTTGGTCCCGCCTCTCAACTGTCAATCAACTGGTGTACAGATTCCTGAGCCTACTGGGCTCTATCATATCTACATTTAAAACTGTGTATGGAGTCAGCCTCCACCACATCACTGCCTAAGAGATGTGGTATGTGTGTGAAAATGGATGATGGATGTGTGTGTGTGTGTGTAGGATGCCAGCCTGACAGGGGAACAGAATATACGTAGGAAGCAAGTTCAGAGACTATTCATAACAGTTTATACAAGTAATTACAACTCTGGCTGGACTGAAACAGGTGCACAGCTGTTAAAAAAAATATATTTTTAGACAAACTGTACTACACAGAGCTCGCCATTTGAGCAACAATCTCCGTGTAAAGTGTGAATGACGAAGCATTCAAATATAACTCATAACGTGAGTTTAAAGTCAGATTAGATGCTATAAATATGCATCCCCCGACACAATTATAACTGAATAACATAGACGAATATGAATATTTTTTTCCTTAAATTAACAGCAGCAATAAATGTAAAAAAAAAGGCCGAGCAACATCGGCGGAGACATGAATACAAAATGAGACCGAGAGTGGAATTGGTGGTGTGGGAGTCTGGTGGAGGCTGGAGCCAAGACTGATGGAGCAGATTACTTCAGGGGGCATCATCTGTGTGTCAGACTGCCTGAGTGTGCTGACCTACCCGTGTCCACAGGCTCGTTATCTAGCTTTAAGGGCCCCGATAGTTACTGGGTTCCTAGTGCATTTTATTCCTCTCGACGTACGATTGGTATACAGACGATGAGTCACAGTAACGTGGCTGAAGTATGTTGACCAGACCATACACACTAGAAGGTGAAGGGACGACGACAATCGACTTGAGAATGGTCCAGGACGGACCGAAACGTCGTCGTCCCTTCACCTTATAGTGTGTGGTCTGGTCTATAATTGGTCTATACAATCATCTCTTAATTAAAGCTGTGCAAGGTACGGGGGGGGGGGGGAAACCTGCTAGAGCCCAGATACGAAAAAAGATATCACCGTGTGTATTAAGAGAGGGGCCTGAAACCCTGTGCTGCACCTGTTTGTATTCACTGGAAACCATCATCAGAAATTTGGAAAATATCTTTACTCGATGCTCTTGTGCTTATGCGCTTTGCTTCCTTATGTTCAAAGATACACCATGGGTAATTTTTTTGCTTTTTATAGTAATCTTTCTCTTTCTGGACGTGGGCACATTTGTACACTACTTTCAAGCATTTCTGGGTGACGACGTTCATAAGTCGTTGTGGAGTCTTTCTTCCGAGTTATGTGTCCCGCGGTATTTCTGATAACATTTTTTAAATTTACTGATCATTGTTCATCGAAATATCAGCCGTCGACCTTCTGATCTTTTCCCTGAAGTTGCCATTCCTACCTTCAGCAGATACTCAAAAGTCTGCTTATAGCAATCGCTCATTCCTAGGGTGGTTTACAAGTTTTATTTCCCTAATGGCCGATTCATAGTGAACATCAAACATCTGGCTGCTTCATTATTACCTCCACCGTCTTGTGGGTCAATTGATATGTTGGGTTTTAAATGTTTTCATTGTTGCTTCCATAAACCTAGTTCTTCATATATTGTGTTTTCATGCACGTATTGCTCTCTGTTTTCCCTGTCTGTCTTGCCACAGTGGAAGTCTCGAGTACTTAAGACTCAACTTCGATTCCAACTTGCAACAGAGGCAACTTTGTGTGTGATTATAATAGCTGCAAAACACTCGTGTAGAGAGTAACAGATCTCTGCTGAAATTATTGTGGGACCTACCATTGTTATGGTGTCTGTTACATGGTTATGCCAGAGTTTGAAGGATTGATTCTCTTCCCGAATATCCTGTACTTTCCTTACTTCCTACGCCAGTGTGTGAATGCTGTATTTGTTGTTACTTTAAGAGTTTCATTTCTGTGAGTGCAATTAGATCTTGTTCCTCCTAGTATGTCCGTTCCCGGTATTCGTTTATTCTGCTTGTGATTCCAGTTTCCTTTGTGTACACGTCTTTTGAGACTTTCTTTTTTTCCCACACATTCTGTTTCAAACTCCTAAGGTATTCTCTGTCTCCCGGGTGAGCATGGACGCTAGTTATTTAGGTGGTGGGATGGGGGGGGAGGGGGTTAGGGGTTAATATGGAGGGGAATTGTCTACAGTTTGGGGTTGATGTGTGTGTGTGTTTGTAGCTTATAGCTTGTTACATTACTGAAGTATGTTAGGCGTGAAGTACCGGTGTTGTAAAAGGATAAAGTTGTTTTTCAAACATTTGTTCAAACTTAATATATAAAATCTCTCTTTCGCCGACCCCGAGGGAGTAAGCAACGACCCGTCACCCACCCCACAAAGTTAATCAGGCTGACAGGAACAGACGTCCGACAGGAACAGACGTCCGACAGGAACAGACGTCCGACAGGAACAGACGTCCGACAGGAACAGACGTCCGACAGGAACAGACGTCCGGCAGGAACAGACGTCCGACAGGAACAGACGTCCGACAGAAACAGACGTCCGACAGGAACAGAAGAGAACAGGGAAGAGACACGGATACAACCGTTATTGTGTAGCCAGCGGGAAATAGCATCAAATACAGCAATATTGGTTATATCTAAACTGAGCAACATTTGCCCGAGAGACAACTTCACAACACCCCCACAGGGCGCCTACCAGTTCTACACGGAGGCCCCGGCACGCTTCATCAACCGGAGTGGTGCTGTTTCTATGTGAATAAAGCGAGGGTTCGACTGTATGGCTGCACCATGTCATGACCACACTCCCCACAGTTGTGTGTGTGTGTGTGTGTGTGTGTGTGTGTGTGTGTGTGTGTGTGTGTGTGTGTGTGTGTGTGTGTGTTGAAGCCTCAGCCAGTGTGAGTGCACGTATGTATCAATATTCAAGCTGGTATGGAAGAGAAGCCGGCCAAAATCGCGTCCGGACTGGCAAAACTTCGCCATGTCCGGAAAGAAATCCGGATAACCGGAGATTAGGTTACGCAAATTTACAAGAACTACAAACTTCAAGCTCTACAGTATCAAACACGAAGACGAACTACAAAGTAAGCGAAAGTTCCTGTTTAAAATTATATTTTTGATTGATATTGTGTGTGAAAATTCGAATTATGTGGTTGTGGTACCAAAAATAGCCAATATGGTAATTTTGGGACTTCCCCCCCCCCCCGTAAGAATACTGCTTAACCGGATGTCCCGGATAAGCAAGTTTAGACTATATATTATATATATAATTTCACTATGATAAATTACATATTTATACATAATTTGATTAATTACTCCCGCCAACATTTACCTGTAAATCGCAGAGTCAATAAAATCTTATCTGTTTTTCTACTCATGTGATTGATCGCTTCAAAACACTGACATATCTGATCACTACTCAACACTGACATATCTGATCACCACACAACACTGACATACTGATCACCACACAACACTGACATGTCTGATCACCACACAACACTGACATATCTGATCACCACACAACACTGACATGTCTGATCACCACACAACACTGACATATCTGATCACCACACAACACTGACATACCTGATCACCACACAACACTGACACACCTGATCACCACACAACACTGACATACCTGATCACTACACAACACTGACATACCTGATCACTACACAACACTGACATACCTGATCACCACACAACACTGACACACCTGATCACCACACAACACTGACATACCTGATCACTACACAACACTGACATACCTGATCACCACACAACACTGACATACCTGATCACCACACAACACTGACACACCTGATCACCACACAACACTGACACACCTGATCACCACACAACACTGCCAACAGAGGCAGGAGCTGTGTGAGGAACAAGAAAGACAAGAGAGTAAACAATGCCACCAGCCAGAAGGAACTTGTCTGCAGACTGACCCAGCCTAAGGCTCTATCACTGCTGGAAAATTGTCTCTCTCATTTACTAGGTTTCTTTTTCATCCCGCAAGGAGGATATCATTCCTTGTTCGCAGACATTCCTTTCCCCCTTGCCTGTCTGTCTGTCTGTCTGGCTGTCTCGGTATCTGTCAATATGTAGAGAGATAATTCGCGATAAGATAATTGTATTAAAGTTATCGTCTTGAGGCCGTGTCCTCTCGATGATGATTGGATTGAAGAATTATGTAAATTAGTGTCATGACTACTAAGGGAACCATGTTGCTTTTGACGTGGGCTAGTGACGAGATGCTCCGGGGTCACGGCCATGCTCCGGGGCCACGGCCATGCTCCGGGGCCACGGCCATGCTCCGGGGCCACGGCCATGCTCCGGGGCCACGGCCATGCTCCGGGCCACGGCCATGCTCCAGGGCCACGCCATGCTCCGGGGCCACCGCCATGCTCCGGGGCCACCGCCATGCTCCGGGCCACCGCCATGCTCCGGAGCCACCGCCATGCTCCGGGGCCACCGCCATGCTCCGGGGCCACCGCCATGCTCCGGGGGCCACGGCCATGCTCCGGGGGCCACGGCCATGCTCAGGGGCCACCGCCATGCTCCGGGGGCTACGGCCATTCTCCGGGGGCCCACCACCATGCTCCGGGGCCACCGCCATGCTCCGGGGCCACCGCCATGCTCCGGGGCCACGGCCATGCTCCGGGGCCACGGCCATGCTCCAGGGCCACGGCCATGCTCCGGGGCCACGGCCATGCTCCGGGGCCACCGCCATGCTCCGGAGCCACCGCCATGCTCCGGGGCCACCGCCATGCTCCGGGGCCACCGCCATGCTCCGGGGCCACCGCCATGCTCCGGGGGCCACGGCCATGCTCCGGGGCCACCGCCATGCTCCGGAGCCACCGCCATGCTCCGGGGCCACCGCCATGCTCCGGGCCACCGCCATGCTCCGGGGCCACCGCCATGCTCCGGGGCCACCACCATGCTCCGGGGCCACCACCATGTTCCAGGGCCACGGCCATGCTCCAGGGCCACGGCCATGCTCCGGGGGCCCACCACCATGCTCCAGGGCCACGGCCATGCTCCGGGGCCACGGCCATGCTCCGGGGCCACGGCCATGCTCCGGGGCCACGGCCATGCTCCAGGGCCACGGGCATGCTCCGGGGCCACGGCGAGGGTCACGGGAGCACGAGACGGAGAGACACGGTCCAGGACAAAGGAGGAGACGAGGACAATAGCGCTGATGATGAAGCTTTTCTAAACACCAACGCCTTCTGTACTAATTATAGAGAGCCATGG
>NC_091176.1:9763709-9791662 GCF_040958095.1 Procambarus clarkii | reverse complement strand
GACAAGGTGACAGTGTCAACACGACGACAAGGTGACAGTGTCAACACGACGACAAGGTGACAGTGTCAACACGACGACAAGGTGACAGTGTCAACACGACGACAAGGTGACTGTGTCAACACGACGACAAGGTGACAGTGTCAACACGACGACAAGGTGACAGTGTCAACACGACGACAAGGTGACAGTGTCAACACGATGACAAGGTGACTGTGTCAACACGACGACAAGGTGACAGTGTCAACACGATGACAAGGTGACTGTGTCAACACGACGACAAGGTGACAGTGTCAACACGACGACAAGGTGACAGTGTCAACACGACGACAAGGTGACAGTGTCAACACGACGACAAGGTGACAGTGTCAACACGACGACAACATCAATCACCTGTACTCTAAGAAATAATGGATTTTATACACAGCTTATATCAATAATCAGTTTATATCAGTAATCAGTGGAATAATAACATCGAGTCAGTGCCAATAAGGTCTTGCAAGTGGGCAACATAACAAGCAAACACACTGCACCTCACACATGCTGAGGGGAAGGGGGGAGAGAGAGAGAGAGAGAGAGAGAGAGAGAGAGAGAGAGAGAGAGAGAGAGAGAGAGAGAGAGAGAGAGAGAGAGCCACATGTTTTATTTAAAACGATGGGAAGGATCCCATTTAATTATCGAGACAAGACAGTTGCTGCTTCGATTGGCAACCAGGAGGGGAGAGGGGGCGGGGGGAGTGGAATGTCCCCATAGTGGGGGGGGGGGGTGGCATGTCCCCAGGGGGGGGAAGAGGTGTTGCAATTACACTGTAGTAACTGCCATTCTTGCTTGACTTGATTGGCCTGAGAGTCTTGCCCTGCTGCCTTGTTAATGATAATTATATATTGGTTCTGGTGGGTTCTTGACTCCCGTTGTATAGGCTTAATTAAGAGTTTCTCCTTCAAACAGCTCATCCCGTGCCTGGCTCTACTATTTTCCCCTGGAGCACGATCCCGCCGATCATTTACCACCAGGTCTCTTATTACCGAGTAAAGGGGGGTCGTGCAGTAAAGGGTCGGTGCCCAGTTGATCCTCCCTGCTCAGGGAATCGAAGCCTTTGTGTAACCATGAATTAAATCGGGGTGATTACTTCCTCTTGGCTGCAATTTTTCCCCATCAGCTATTTCTCTCTATTTTATGGGTCCCGGCAACAAAAGGAAGGGGCGACTGAAATTAAACTATTGTACGCACGCGCGCGCGTGTTCGCACTTTCATAATTACCTATTTGTGTCTTCGGGAGTGAGTCACGGCTCTCGGGCCCCGCCTCGCTGTTATCGTTTATCTGCTGCAGCTGCTCACTTTCCTCCAATACGAGGACTTAAACGAACATACATTTTTAATTCTTAAGACTTATTTTGTTAGCAAACCTTGCATATGCAGCTCATGTTATCCGGCTGACATGCACCACAGGAAACCGGTTTAGTGATAACCCTTTTACCCCCCCCACCCGGTGGTCCAACAAGCCCCGGATGTCAGTGTTGTCCCCATTAAACCATAACCATTCTATTAGTATCAACAAACCCATTACAACCTTTTCCTTTCCTACCATCTTCATTGTCGACGAAGCTATATAATATTTCGTTAATTTAATCCTCCTGTGGTGCCCCACAATGTGTAACTGACAGTAAACTTGACAGTAGCTGTCAACTCCAGCGTCTGTCAACTCCAGCTTCGCTACACTCCGAGACTCTACTGTCCATTACCTCCAGTGAAAGTAAATGGAGTAGGATATTTCTTAAGTAACAGGTTTATCCATTGACATGCTTACACAAGTCACGGTGGTTCGTTCAAGTGGTTTGTAGTTCCACTACGAGCCGCTACACCGCCATCTCTCTCTCCAACACAAGTGACGTTCAACTAGGCACACTGTAGGCTTCAACATTGTCTTACTAAGGACAACCCTTCGGGAAATACGTCATCTAGTGACGTTTCAAAGATTGCATTCTTCACTTTTAACGTACTCAATATAGGAATTTTCTATAATATAAAATAACATTATTACATATTGAATGTTATTTTTTTAAATTTTGTTGCATAATTAGCCACAGGTTAGGTTAGTGTTTAGGTTCTGTTGGTAATTATTTGTATCGACATTACGTGGGTGAATCATTTATAGACGTGAGACTCGAACATAGAAAGAAAGCGAACCAATATTCGAGAAAGGTCGAGCGTGAACAGTTGTGAATCGCGTGTAAAGCGACTGGATTAAGTAGTATTTGGCCATTGTTTATGAGGACGGGCAGGTATATTGAACCCGTCCTCATCAACGTTGGCCGAGTGCTAGTTAATCCAACCTCTAAACCCAGAGTTTATGAATTAAAAATTATTTATTTGCGACTCAAAACTGATCAGGTTCGAACATTTTGAAGCAGTGCATCGCAATCTCCCGCGTTCCAGTCGTACCTCTCGAAATGCTTCCCGCACGTGCTTCATATACAAGTAATTGCCAACAGAAACTAATAAACCTAACCTAGCCCAGGTCTAACTTTACATAGTTATACTATATTATGCTATTAATTTATGTTTGAAAACGGAACAAACTTTGAAAATACATTATGTTAAAACTACTGAATGCGGTTTGAGGTCGGCCACAGCTTAAACGAGTAAAGCCTATCTCTTGCTATATTGGTCCGGGATATCTCTTACTAGTGATATTCTTTGTCAAACAAAACTTATGAAGCAAGAAACTTAGGTAAACCTAACTTACCCAAGACATAAACTTGGAGAAGCCAACTGAAAAGAAAATACCAAACAGCTACAATATAAAACTTCAGGAAGAGTGAGGTGGCTGGTGGCTGTAAACACTTACACATACTCGAGTAAAACTGTTCAACCTCTCCTCGACTCAAGTCCATTCCATCCAGCGGTCGATCCTACAGACGCATTCATACATTTTTACCATGCTCTTCATTCAAAACGGGAATTTTCTCAAATATAAATTAATATTATAATATATTAGCATATTGTGCATATATAGGTATAGGTTAGGCTAGATTAGGTGTTTAGGTTCTGTTGGCGATTATTTGTATTTGTAGTACGTGGGTGAAGCATTTACAGCGTTGTGGTTCGAGCAAAATTCGTCAGTGAAGCACTTGTTCCGGAAGTGTTCGAACGTCATCAGTTGTGAGTCGTGTGTAACAGTCCGTCCTCCAAACAAAGACACAAATGTGATTCTATCCACCCGCCAAACCCCCTGTTTATGAATGTTTGGCGGGTTTGGCGGGTGCATGGAATCACTTTTGGGTCTGTTTGGAGGACGGGCTGCGCAATTAGTCTCTGTCAGACTAATGAAGGCCGAGCTCTCATAGTTTTGGCGATAGTTCAAGTTTTCCAGGAACGAGTTCCATGACATGCTGATCTATACAGTTATAATAGTTTATCAAATATTTAACTCGAAAAACCGTTACTTTCCAGCTGTGCCATGAGGTACTGACAGGATTAGTTATCGCCTTGGCAATTATCGCCACGATTAGTTATTGGCAGAGGCACAGTTGGTGGAGTTAATCATTCTGGGGGTCGCCGGTGGCACATTACTGGGGAAAGTTGGAGGAAGCTCAGATCCCTCAGTTATCAACTTGGGAAGCCACGTTTCCCTAACTAGACGACTGTGCATGTGGCGGAACCTGGCACGCTTAATTGTGACCATTGCATCTGATGGCATCATTTGTGTATCTTGTCTCTGATCTGTGATGTCCCCCGCTGCCTAGCGACGTTCTGCGGTGTGGCTGCCGACACGCGGACCAGACAGCAGTCTCTGTGTCAACCAGGACGGTGCGGACCAGACAGCAGTCTCTGTATCAACCAGGACGGTGCGGACCAGACAGCAATCTCTGTATCAACCAGGACGGTGCGGACCAGACAGCAATCTCTCCGTCAACCGGACGGTGCGGACCAGACAGCAATCTCTCCATCAACTGGACGGTGCGGACCAGACAGCAATCTCTCCATCAACTGGACGGTGCGGACCAGACAGCAATCTCTCCATCAACCGGACGGTGCGGACCAGACAGCAATCTCTCCATCAACCGGACGGTGCGGACCAGACAGCAATCTCTCCATCAACCGGACGGTGCGGACCAGACAGCAATCTCTCCATCAACCGGACGGTACGGACCAGACAGCAATCTCTCCATCAACCGGACGGTGCGGACCAGACAGCAATCTCTCCATCAACCGGACGGTGCGGACCAGACAGCAATCTCTGTGTCAACCAGGACGGTGCGGACCAGACAGCAATCTCTCCATCAACCGGACGGTGCGGACCAGACAGCAATCTCTCCATCAACCGGACGGTGCGGACCAGACAGCAATCTCTCCATCAACCGGACGGTACGGACCAGACAGCAATCTCTCCATCAACCGGACGGTACGGACCAGACAGCAATCTCTCCATCAACCGGACGGTGCGGACCAGACAGCAATCTCTCCATCAACCGGACGGTGCGGACCAGACAGCAATCTCTCCGTCAACCGGACGGTGCGGACCAGACAGCAATCTCTCCGTCAACCGGACGGTACGGACCAGACAGCAATCTCTCCATCAACCGGACGGTGCGGACCAGACAGCAATCTCTCCATCAACTGGACGGTGCGTACCAGACAGCAATCTCTCCATCAACCGGACGGTGCGGACCAGACAGCAATCTCTCCATCAACCGGACGGTGTGGACCAAACAGCAATCTCTCCATCAACTGGACGGTGCGGACCAGACAGCAATCTCTACATCAACCGGACGGTACGGACCAGACAGCAATCTCTCCATCAACCGGACGGTACGGACCAGACAGCAATCTCTCTGTCATCAATGAACCCAAGAGACGGTTGCCTCTCATCTTGTGGGCAGCGCCTCCAACTGAAGGCTTTGATAGCTTACTAGTCACTGGCGCTTGAATCCTAGTATCTGTCCCACTAGGGTACCCAGCTACTAGACGAGTGTGTCACACTAGTGTACCCAGCTACTAGACGAGTGTGTCACACTAGTGTACCCAGCTACTAGACGAGTGTGTTCACTAGTGTACCCAGCTACTAGACGAGTGTGTCACACTAGTATACCCAGCTACTAGACGAGTGTGTCACACTAGTGTACCCAGCTACTAGACGAGTGTGTTCACTAGGGTACCCAGCTACTAGACGAGTGTGTCACACTAGTATACCCAGCTACTAGACGAGTGTGTCACACTAGTGTACCCAGCTACTAGACGAGTGTGTCACACTAGTGTACCCAGCTACTAGACGAGTGTGTCACACTAGTTTACCCAGCTACTAGACGAGTGTGTCACACTAGTTTACCCAGCTACTAGACGAGTGTGTCACACTAGTGTACCCAGCTACTAGACGAGTGTGTCACACTAGTGTACCCAGCTACTAGACGAGTGTGTCACACTAGTTTACCCAGCTACTAGACGAGTGTGTCCCACTAGTGTACCCAGCTACTAGACGAGTGTGTCACACTAGTGTACCCAGCTACTAGACGAGTGTGTCACACTAGTTTACCCAGCTACTAGACGAGTGTGTCACACTAGTGTACCCAGCTACTAGACGAGTGTGTCACACTAGTTTACCCAGCTACTAGACGAGTGTGTCCCACTAGTGCCTTAGACGAGTGTGTCCCACTAGTGCCTTAGACGAGTGTGTCCCACTAGTGCCTTAGACGAGTGTGTCCCACTAGTGTCTTAGACGAGTGTGTCCCACTAGTGCCTTAGACGAGTGTGTCACACTAGTTTACCCAGCTACTAGACGAGTGTGTCCCACTAGTGCCTTAGACGAGTGTGTCCCACTAGTGCCTTAGACGAGTGTGTCACACTAGTGCCTTAGACGAGTGTGTCACACTAGTGCCTTAGACGAGTGTGTCCCACTAGTGCCTTAGACGAGTGTGTCACACTAGTGCCTTAGACGAGTGTGTCACACTAGTGCCTTAGACGAGTGTGTCACACTAGTGCCTTAGACGAGTGTGTCCCACTAGTGCCTTAGACGAGTGTGTCACACTAGTGCCTTAGACGAGTGTGTCCCCACTAGTGCCTTAGACGAGTGTGTCCCACTAGTGCCTTAGACGAGTGTGTCACACTAGTGCCTTAGACGAGTGTGTCCCACTAGTGCCTTAGACGAGTGTGTCACACTAGTGCCTTAGACGAGTGTGTCACACTAGTGCCTTAGACGAGTGTGTCCCAATAGTGCCTTAGACGAGTGTGTCACACTAGTGCCTTAGACGAGTGTGTCACACTAGTACCTAAGACGAGTCAGTGTCTCTCTAGAGAGACCTAGTCAGGACACGGGTCGCTAACCTTTAACAAGGAATATCTGGACGTTGAGTGAATAACAACGTAAGATCTCTAACGACCTCTCTGTCGTCGACACTTAGGGTAGATTGAGATCATTAAGGTTAGTCGTTCAGGCAGTTGAGGGTGGTTTGGTGATTTGTGAGCGATATGAGGTAGTTATGAGAGTGTGAGTTTGGGAAACAGCTGCTTGGGTCTATGGTTAGGGATGGTGATGTAGTGACAATGAACTTCGTAATGTAGTGATGGTGAACATCGTGATGTAGAGATGGTGAACGTCATGACGTAGTGCTGGTGAACATATTATAGGATGGTGATCATAAGTGATAGTGACGATTATTATTATTCACTAGCATTCTCATCCAATTTAAATAAAACAGTGTTCCACCTTTTAAAAGGTGCATGTTAACGGTTTGTTTGTTTTACAGGTCCGAACTCGATTCCCCAATGACCCAAGTGAATGAAATATGTTGCTACTATTCAGTATAATCTGTCCGATCTAAACCAATATCAATTTGGATAACTGGTTAAAATATAACCGAAACGTTATTGATTTGCCTCCCAGAGGGTGATGTCAGGCCGCTGCTGAATACGCTGTCGAGAATACTGAGTTTGCGCTCACAGACGTTTGGAAAAGTCTCTAGAAAAGCGGGTTAAAACCCACGAGCAATATTTGCAGAGATAAGAAGCAAGCTCCCGACTAGCGCAAGAGCTTGTGGTGGAGCAGACCAGGTCCTGAGTGCTTGTGGTGGAGCAGACCAGGTCCTGAGTGCTTGTGGTGGAGCAGACCAGGTCCTGAGGGCTTGTGGTGGAGCAGACCAGGTCCTGAGTGCTTGTGGTGGAGCAGACCAGGTCCTGAGTGCTTGTGGTGGAGCAGACCATGTCCTGAGTGCTTGTGGCGGAGCAGACCAGGTCCTGAGGGCTTGTGGTGGAGCAGACCAGGTCCTGAGTGCTTGTGGTGGAGCAGACCAGGTCCTGAGTGCTTGTGGTGGAGCAGACCAGGTCCTGAGTGCTTGTGGTGAAGCAGACCAGGTCCTGAGCGCTTGTGGTGGAGCAGACCAGGTCCTGAGTGCTTGTGGCGGAGCAGACCATGTCCTGAGTGCTTGTGGCGGAGCAGACCAGGTCCTGAGGGCTTGTGGTGGAGCAGACCAGGTCCTGAGTGCTTGTGGTGGAGCAGACCAGGTCCTGAGTGCTTGTGGTGGAGCAGACCAGGTCCTGAGCGCTTGTGGTGGAGCAGACCAGGTCCTGAGTGCTTGTGGCGGAGCAGACCAGGTCCTGAGGGCTTGTGGTGGAGCAGACCAGGTCCTGAGCGCTTGTGGTGGAGCAGACCAGGTCCTGAGTGCTTGTGGTGGAGCAGACCAGGTCCTGAGTGCTTGTGGTGGAGCAGACCAGGTCCTGAGTGCTTGTGGTGGAGCAGACCAGGTCCTGAGCGCTTGTGGTGGAGCAGACCAGGTCCTGAGTGCTTGTGGCGGAGCAGACCAGGTCCTGAGTGCTTGTGGCGGAGCAGACCAGGTCCTGAGTGCTTGTGGTGGAGCAGACCAGGTCCTGAGTGCTTGTGGTGGAGCAGACCAGGTCCTGAGTGCTTGTGGTGGAGCAGACCAGGTCCTGAGTGCTTGTGGTGGAGCAGACCAGGTCCTGAGTGCTTGTGGCGGAGCAGACCAGGTCCTGAGTGCTTGTGGCGGAGCAGACCAGGTCCTGAGTGCTTGTGGCGGAGCAGACCAGGTCCTGAGGGCTTATGGTGGAGCAGACCAGGTCCTGAGCGCTTGTGGTGGAGCAGACCAGGTCCTGAGTGCTTGTGGTGGAGCAGACCAGGTCCTGAGTGCTTGTGGTGGAGCAGACCAGGTCCTGAGTGCTTGTGGTGGAGCAGACCAGGTCCTGAGGGCTTATGGTAGAGCAGACCAGGTCCTGAGCGCTTGTGGTGGAGCAGACCAGGTCCTGAGTGCTTGTGGTGGAGCAGACCAGGTCCTGAGGGCTTTTGGTGGAGCAGACCAGGTCCTGAGTGCTTGTGGCGGAGCAGACCAGGTCCTGAGTGCTTGTGGTGGAGCAGACCAGGTCCTGAGTGCTTGTGGCGGAGCAGACCAGGTCCTGAGTGCTTGTGGCGGAGCAGACCAGGTCCTGAGCGCCGGGTTGGGAATTAATCGGGTTCGGGGGAGACTGAGACACGAATGTTTATTTTTATATCGAAGATGAAACAGCTGGAGGAAAAAAATGAGCCTCGGAGCTCGAGGGGAATTGTAACTCACAAGGATTTCAAATCTTTTTATTGTGAGGACAGAGAAATTCTCGGAGTACACTTTTTCTGGGGGCCCGGTTTAACTCGTATTTCGAAGACGAAAGTGATAGAAATGACGATTTTGTTGACAAGAAATATATTGCCAGAGGGAGAAATTGAGAAGAGCTATGTGACCCCTCTATGGTGCTTGGGAAATTGTTGAAACAATGAAGCAAATCGACTAGAACGTCCTGAAGAGGAGCGCCGCTTCTGTCTTTCATCATTCTCGAGGATTTAGAACAGTGTAGGTGTTGTGTAGCAGGGGAGAGTGCGTCAGGGGGCGGCGCTGACACTGTTCCCTCACACCAAGAGAGGTCACGGAGAATTGTAGACGCGGTGGGTGAGGGAGAGTGTCAGCAATAAGGTCAGGGAGCGCTGCTGACACTTTTTATGAGGGGGGAAATGCTTGCAAGAGAGGTGAGGGAGCAACGCTGACGCCGCAGGTGGTGGTGGGAGTGTCAGCAAGACGGGTGAAGAAGCCGTGCTGACACAGCTAGTGGTGTGAAATGCAAGAAGAACGCTTATAGGAAGGCGTCGCGTGTGTTTCTCTGGGAGTTTGTCTCCCAGGTTACAACGTCTCAATATTTTCTTCACCAAGCAGAGTCAAGGAGGACATATTTTCTTCTGAGTGTGCAAGCAGGCTTTTTTTTTCCCCCGAAGAGTTCCCCGAGGCTGAGGAACGCTCCAGGTGACTTGTATGTCATCCCCCTCCTCCCCCCTCCCTCTACGGCACTGTACCGTGCCTCCCCCCGCCCCCCTACGACACTGTACCGTGCCTCCCCCCGCCCCCCTACGGCACTGTACCGTGCCTCCCCCCGCCCCTCTACGGCACTGTACCGTGCCTCCCCCCTCCCTCTACGGCACTGTACTGTGCCTCCCCCCCGCCCCCCTACGGCACTGTACCGTGCCTCCCCCCGCCCCCCTACGGCACTGTACCGTGCCTCCCCCCGCCCCCCTACGGCACTGTACCGTGCCTTCCCCCGCCCCCCTACGGCACTGTACCGTGCCTTCCCCCGCCCCCCTACGGCACTGTACCGTGCCTCCCCCCCGCCCCCCCTACGACACTGTACCGTGCCTCCCCCCGCCCCCCTACGGCACTGTACCGTGCCTCCCCCCGCCCCCCTACGGCACTGTACCGTGCCTCCCCCCCGCCCCCCTACGGCACTGTACCGTGCCTCCCCCCCGCCCCCCTACGGCACTGTACCGTGCCTTCCCCCGCCCCCCTACGGCACTGTACCGTGCCTCCCCCCTCCCTCTACGGCACTGTACCGTGCCTCCCCCTCCCTCTACGGCACTGTACCGTGCCTCCCCCCCTCCCTCTACGGCACTGTACCGTGCCTCCCCCCGCCCCCCTACGACACTGTACCGTGCCTCCCCCCCGCCACCCTACGGCACTGTACCGTGCCTCCCCCCTCCCTCTACGGCACTGTACCGTGCCTCCCCCCGCCCCCCTACGACACTGTACCGTGCCTCCCCCCGCCCCCCTACGGCACTGTACCGTGCCTCCCCCCGCCCCCCTACGGCACTGTACCGTGCCTCCCCCCGCCCCCCTACGGCACTGTACCGTGCCTCCCCCCGCCCCCCTACGGCACTGTACCGTGCCTCCCCCCGCCCCCCTACGGCACTGTACCGTGCCTCCCCCCGCCCCCCTACGGCACTGTACCGTGCCTCCCCCCGCCCCCTACGGCACTGTACCGTGCCTCCCCCCGCCCCCCTACGGCACTGTACCGTGCCTCCCCCCGCCCCCCTACGGCACTGTACCGTGCCTCCCCCCGCCCCCCTACGGCACTGTACCGTGCCTCCCCCCGCCCCCCTACGACACTGTACCGTGCCTCCCCCCGCCCCCCTACGGCACTGTACCGTGCCTCCCCCCGCCCCCCTACGGCACTGTACCGTGCCTCCCCCCCGCCCCCCTACGGCACTGTACCGTGCCTCCCCCCGCCCCCCTACGACACTGTACCGTGCCTCCCCCCCGCCCCCCTACGGCACTGTACCGTGCCTCCCCCGCCCCCCTACGGCACTGCACGTGTCTTGAGCTTCATTGCGTGCATTATAATCGCATTATGTTATCAACATGTGTCTCACCCGACACTCAGACACACGACCCAACACTCAGACACACGACCCGACACTCAGACACACGACCCGACACTCAGACACACGACCCGACACTCAGACACACGAGCCAACACATAGACACACGACCCAACACTCAGACACACGACCCAACACATAGACACACGACCCAACACATAGACACACGACCCAACACTCAGAAACACGACCCGACACTCAGACACACGACCCGACACATAGACACACGACCCGACACTCAGACACACGACCCAACACATAGACACACGACCCAACACATAAACACACGACCCGACACTCAGACACACGACCCGACACTCAGACACACAACAAACCACTCAGGAGAAGAATTAAGATCTCTGTTTATTCAGTGTTTCGTCAACACATGATTTTTTTTCCGATCACAGTTTTGCAATTTAGCGAAGGAGGTGAATCGCAATGAGGAAGCTCGAGAATATATGACGCCAGGCAACGGGTGAGACTTGCGTACAGACGCCAGGCAACGGGTGAGACTTGCGTACAGACGCCAGGCAACGGGTGAGACTTGCGTACAGACGCCAGGCAACGGGTGAGACTTGCGTACAGACGCCAGGCAACGGGTGAGACTTGCGTACAGACGCCAGGCAACGGGTGAGACTTGCGTACAGACGCCAGGCAACGGGTGAAACTTGCGTACAGACGCCAGGCAACGGGTGAGACTTGCGTACAGACGCCAGGCAACGGGTGAGACTTGCGTACAGACGCCAGGCAACGGGTGAAACTTGCGTACAGACGCCAGGCAACGGGTGAGACTTGCGTACAGACGCCAGGCAACGGGTGAGACTTGCGTACAGACGCCAGGCAACGGGTGAGACTTGCGTACAGACGCCAGGCAACGGGTGAGACTTGCGTACAGACGCCAGGCAACGGGTGAGACTTGCGTACAGACGCCAGGCAACGGGTGAAACTTGCGTACAGACGCCAGGCAACGGGTGAGACTTGCGTACAGACGCCAGGCAACGGGTGAGACTTGCGTACAGACGCCAGGCAACGGGTGAGACTTGCGTACAGACGCCAGGCAACGGGTGAAACTTGCGTACAGACGCCAGGCAACGGGTGAGACTTGCGTACAGACGCCAGGCAACGGGTGAGACTTTCGTACAGACGCCAGGCAACGGGTGAAACTTGCGTACAGACGCCAGGCAACGGGTGAGACTTGCGTACAGACGCCAGGCAACGGGTGAGACTTGCGTACAGACGCCAGGTAACGGGTGAGACATGCGTACAGACGCCAGGCAACGGGTGAGACTTGCGTACAGAGGCCAGGCAACGGGTGAAACTTGCGTACAGACGCCAGGCAACGGGTGAGACTTGCGTACAGACGCCAGGCAACGGGTGAGACTTGCGTACAAACGCCAGGCAACGGGTGAGACTTGCGTACAGACGCCAGGCAACGGGTGAGACTTGCGTACAGACGCCAGGCAACGGGTGAGACTTGCGTACAGACGCCAGGCAACGGGTGAGACTTGCGTACAGACGCCAGGCAACGGGTGAAACTTGCGTACAGACGCCAGGCAACGGGTGAGACTTGCGTACAGACGCCAGGCAACGGGTGAGACTTGCGTACAGACGCCAGGCAACGGGTGAAACTTGCGTACAGACGCCAGGCAACGGGTGAGACTTGCGTACAGACGCCAGGCAACGGGTGAGACTTGCGTACAGACGCCAGGCAACGGGTGAGACTTGCGTACAGACGCCAGGCAACGGGTGAAACTTGCGTACAGACGCCAGGCAACGGGTGAGACTTGCGTACAGACGCCAGGCAACGGGTGAGACTTGCGTACAGACGCCAGGTAACGGGTGAGACATGCGTACAGACGCCAGGCAACGGGTGAGACTTGCGTACAGAGGCCAGGCAACGGGTGAAACTTGCGTACAGACGCCAGGCAACGGGTGAGACTTGCGTACAGACGCCAGGCAACGGGTGAGACTTGCGTACAAACGCCAGGCAACGGGTGAGACTTGCGTACAGACGCCAGGCAACGGGTGAGACTTGCGTACAGACGCCAGGCAACGGGTGAGACTTGCGTACAGACGCCAGGCAACGGGTGAGACTTGCGTACAGACGCCAGGCAACGGGTGAAACTTGCGTACAGACGCCAGGCAACGGGTGAGACTTGCGTACAGACGCCAGGCAACGGGTGAGACTTGCGTACAGACGCCAGGCAACGGGTGAAACTTGCGTACAGACGCCAGGCAACGGGTGAGACTTGCGTACAGACGCCAGGCAACGGGTGAGACTTGCGTACAGACGCCAGGCAACGGGTGAGACTTGCGTACAGACGCCAGGCAACGGGTGAGACTTGCGTACAGACGCCAGGCAACGGGTGAGACTTGCGTACAGACGCCAGGCAACGGGTGAAACTTGTGTTCATATGTGGCAGCTTTCCAGGACCTGAAGAAGCCTCGTAAACGCTTTAAGCACGAGCTTAAAGCTTTGCCATTCCAAGCTGCTGTCGTTACCAGGCCTACCACTGTAGGCCTATCAGTGTGTGTGTGATTATAAAGCCAATTCATGCGCCTGTTCATTACTTTCGTTACTATATTCTTTTATATTTTAAATTATTTGAAAAACTACATTCTTAGGTGCAACATTATTATACTTAGAGAATAATTATTGCAAGATTGCATTAACTGAAAATTAACACTATAATACCTCCATCAACATCAAAGTACCTACATAATATATTTTCACGATAAAAACACTAAATTAAAAACTATATTTTATAGTTTTTAATGACAAAGTAATTAGTTGCTTTTTAGCAATCGATCATGTTAACTTTTAACACAAACGTTCCATATTTAAATCTAGATTGCAGCACGATATATATATCCATAAGCTGTTAGGATGAGCAATTGCAATTACTCTGTTCTGCAGGATTGGTCTATTTCGTTGGTTGCGTCAGATTCCTTCATTGATGGCGGCATCATTAGTTGTCATCGTCAGTCACTTGGTTACAGCTCACCATTGTATTCATTTTTCATTTTGTAAACGAGCGCTGATCATTTATATAATGAACTTTAAACAATGACTGCCCAGGTATACATCGTATACAAACAATATATATATAAATATATATATATATATATATATATATATATATATATATATATATATATATATATATATATATATATGTCGTACCTAGTAGCCAGAACGCACTTCTCTGCCTACTATGCAGGGCCCGATTTGCCTAATAAGCCAAGTTTTCATGAATTAATTGTTTTTCGACTACCTAACCTACCTAACCTAACTTTTTCGGCTACCTAACCTAACCTAACCTATAAAGATAGGTTAGGTTAGGTTAGGTAGGGTTGGTTAGGTTCGGTCATATATCTACGTTAATTTTAACTCAAATAAAACAAAATTGACCTCATACATAATGAAATGGGTAGCTTTATCATTTCATAAGAAAAAAATTAGAGAAAATATAATAATTCATGAAAACTTGGCTTATTAGGCAAATCAGGCCTTGCATAGTAGGCTGAAAAGTGCGTTCTGGCTACTAGGTACGACATATATATATATATATATATATATATATATATATATATATATATATATATATATATATATATATATATATATATTATTAAATATGACCGAAAAAGTAAGATTAATAATTCTAACACGAATTTTCTCAATCCTTCGTACATTTCGTTTCACTGCTGGAGGTAAATCAAAAATCAATTCTCCAAAATTCATTTTTATTTCTAGTCTGACGCGACACGAGCGCGTTTCGTAAAACTTATTACATTTTCAAAGATTTTAGTTCACAAATACACAACTGAATAGAACTTACGCATCTCCGATTTTATATCTACATTTGAGTGAGGTGGAAGGGGTGATGTGGCATTAACACAAGACAGAACAAGATGTGGTATTAATAGGGTATTAATTTCATCAACACAAGACAGAACAAGAGTATTAATAGGGTATTAATTTCATCAACACAAGACAGAACACGAAACAATGGATATTGAATAGAAGTGTTTGTAGAAAGCCTATTGGTCCATATTTCTTGATGCTTCTATATTGGAGCGGAGTCTTGAGGTGGGTAGAATATAGTTGTGCAATAATTGGCTGTTGATTGCTGGTGTTGACTTCTTGATGTGTAGTGCCTCGCAAACGTCAAGCCGCCTGCTATCGCTGTATCTATCGATGATTTCTGTGTTGTTTACTAGGATTTCAGAAATCCTAGTAAACAACACAGAAATCATCGATAGATACAGCGATAGCAGGCGGCTTGACGTTTGCGAGGCACTACACATCAAGAAGTCAACACCAGCAATCAACAGCCAATTATTGCACAACTATATTCTACCAACCTCAAGACTCCGCTCCAATATAGAAGCATCAAGAAATATGGACCAATAGGCTTTCTACAAACACTTCTATTCAATATCCATTGTTTCGTGTTCTGTCTTGTGTTGATGAAATTAATACCCTATTAATACTCTTGTTCTGTCTTGTGTTGATGAAATTAATACCCTATTAATACCACATCTTGTTCTGTCTTGTGTTAATGCCACATCACCCCTTCCACCTCACTCAAATGTAGATATAAAATCGGAGATGCGTAAGTTCTTTTCAGTTGTGTATTTGTGAACTTAAGTCTTTGAAAATGTAATAAGTTTTACGAAACGCGCTCGTGTCGCGTCAGACTAGAAATAAAAATGAATTTTGGAGAATTGATTTTTGATTTACCTCCAGCAGTGAAACGAAATGTACGAAGGATTGAGAAAATTCGTGTTAGAATTATTAATCTTACTTTTTCGGTCATATTTAATAATATATGTCTACAGGAAAGACTGCTACCAATATATATATATATATATATATATATATATATATATATATATATATATATATATATATATATATTTATGTCGTTTTATCTCAGCAGAGATGAAAGGGGCTTCTTCAGGACTAATCTGTGAAAGAATAAAAGTGAGAGTGAGAGCGTGAGGGCAAGATCCAAGGGCAGCAATAAGCAGGAAACCTTTCCATGGTTTAATTTTCAACTCTCTAACCACCTTTGTCTGTAGTTTTTACATGAGAGAGAGAGAGAGAGAGAGAGAGAGAGAGAGAGAGAGAGAGAGAGAGAGAGAGAGAGAGAGAGAGAGAGAGAGAGAGAGAGAGAGAGAGAGAGAGAGAGAGAGAACATGTTCACCCGCATTACAAAGTGCTAAACACTTTCCCAATCAAACGATGCCAGCTAATGCCATGTAAATTAGAGTGAGTAACATGAATTAATGGCCTGCGGGATGTATTTACGCATGATGTATAGCGAAGCGGCTCGTCAATCAATTTACGAACAGTTAACATTCTGCCCCCGAGGATACCACTACATTTAAATGAAGAGAATACAATTACTAAAAATAATTCTGAAATTCTCCGGTGTCTGGACCACAAGATTTCCCAGGGCTCTGAGTCTCTCTCTCCACGCACTCAACTATATACACTCACCTTGATGTGCTGAGTGGGTCGGACTTCAGCTCCTAGGAACAAATCCACAAGGGCCGTGACGAGGATTTAAACTTACGTCCGAGAGCATCCCAGACGCTGCCTTAATCGACTGAGCTACAACATGGTAAAAAAAAAAGTTGAAACCAGAAGTTCTACTGAACTTACTTGGATCCTGGAGCCTCTCCGAGACACAAACCAGGGTTTTACACAACTCCCCCATGCTCTCGAGTGTAATTTAGCTCCTAGCTCCATCTTTCTATTGTAATATTTGTTCTATTGTAATGCAATTACTCGCTTCTCTCTAGTTGTTATTTCACTTTTTCATTTCAACTTGTATATTGAGTAACCATCAACCACCTCTTCTAACCCGTTATCTTATTGACAATCTCTGTCAACATTAATACTAAAGTGGTTCATTCAGGCATCTCTGAGTTATATCCGTCTCCAGATGCCATCTGTGCACACTTGGTCTACTCTTTCTAGCTTTAAATAATGCTTTGTTTTCACCTTTTGTCAGTTTATCTTGAAATCTCGTATGTCGTTATCATGTCTCCCCTACCTCTCCTCTAGTGTGAGAGAGTTAGTGATCCCTCTCCAGTGTGTCTTTTCCCCTCTCTAGGTCATGCCAGGAAACAGAGCCAAAGAAAACCAGAAACAGAGACAAGCAAAACAAGACAGGGAACGGTTCTAATAATTATTCTCGTTGAAATTTGCTTGAAGGAATTTTCCGCAGGAACTGTTTCTTGACGGGATTTCAAATTTAAATTAATCCCAGGTGGTGAACCTTTAAGCTCTTCGAATAGTGAATCTTTAAGTTCTAAAATCATGAATCATTACCGTTCTACGAATAGTGAATCTTTAAGTTCTACGAGTATTATGTATCATTTTCTGCGAATGACGAATCTTTGAGTTTTTACGAATGATAAATATTGAAGTTCTACGAACCGTGAATCTACGAATTCCTTGAAGAGAAAAGTGTGTCCAGTGGATTTACCCGGGAAGATAAATTCTCTCCAGACGCATCGAGTTCTACGGCGAATTGAGTGGAACAACACTAAGAAGAGTCCCCCTAAGCAGGATCAGCACCCTGCATGTTACCTAAGACTCTCATAAAGCTTTATGATGTAGTTTCCCATAAAAGATTTCTCCTCTACTGGACTAATACAAGTATTCTAGAGCCATGATTAATATAATTAGAGCCGAATTACATTAGTCTAATATAATTACTATATAATTATAGTAATGCAATACTATAGGCTTGACTAATACAATACTGTATTACTTGACTAGTACTGAGCCTATACTAACAGTAGAGCCTTATCTAATACTCTAGAGCTTACACTAATACAATAGAGCCTAGAGCCCTAGACTTATATTACACTTGTATAACAAAATAATAATCTTGGAGATACAATACAGTGCAGGTTAAACCAGAGGACGATAACGGGGTAATAACGTTCTCTCCAGGTTCTTAAAAGTCAACAAATATGAAATTACAGATCATACAGATCAGTCTACACTGTCAGAATCACGTGGGTTGTATCGTATGAGAGTTTACAGTGTCAGAATCACGTGGGTTGTCATATGAGAGTTTACAGTGTCAGAATCACGTGGGTTGTCATATGAGAGTTTACAGTGTCAGAATCACGTGGGTTGTCATATGAGAGTTTACAGTGTCAGAATCACGTGGGTTGTCATATGAGAGTTTACAGTGTCAGAATCACGTGGGTTGTCATATGAGAGTTTACAGTGTCAGAATCACGTGGGTTGTCATATGAGAGTTTACAGTGTCAGAATCACGTGGGTTGTATCGTATGAGAGTTTACAGTGTCAGAATCACGTGGGTTGTCATATGAGAGTTTACAGTGTCAGAATCACGTGGGTTGTCATATGAGAGTTTACAGTGTCAGAATCACGTGGGTTGTCATATGAGAGTTTACAGTGTCAGAATCACGTGGGTTGTCATATGAGAGTTTACAGTGTCAGAATCACGTGGGTTGTATCGTATGAGAGTTTACAGTGTCAGAATCACGTGGGCTATGCCACATGAGGCTGTATAATGGCATAAATAAGTGGACTAAATACGTAAGGATGTGCAGTGACATTCCACGTTCTAAAGTAAAGTCTATGGCATGAGACATTTGGCTACCAATTAGATATAACTACTGGTTAAAGCCTGGTTTATAGTGAGCAAATCAAATGAGTGTTGACCAGACCACACGCTAGAAAGTGAAGGGACGACGACGTTTCGGTCCGTCCTGGACCATTCTCACAATCAACTTGAGAATGGTCCAGGACGGACCGAAACGTCGGTCGTTCCTTCACTTTTTAGTGTGTGGATTGGTCAACAGCACAATGGTGTTTCTTGCTTACGTAAATATGAATAGTAATTGTTTATGTTTTGATAATGTGTTGGTGTTAGGTTTAGAGTCGCGAAAGGGCAGTGTTTACCTAACACAATGCTCGCCTGACCAGTCCGGTAGCAAACTTGTACAAACAAAACGAAAAAGTAGCAAACTTGTCTACTATTTTCAATTTTCGTTTTGTTTGAAGATGGGGCTTTCCTGGGCTCTAGGAGACTCGAATTGTGGACCTCACAGCATCCCTCTATTCATGTATGTAACTCTATACATGTATGTAACTCTATACATGTATGTAACTCTATACATGTATGTAACTCTATACATGTATGTAACTCTATACATGTATGTAACTCTAAACATGTATATAACTCTATACGCATATGTAATTCTATACATGAATGTAACTCTATACATATATGTGTAACATGTCAGAAACATGTTACATGTAATGTTTAAGAAGCACAATTATCAAGTTTTCTAAAGGTTGAACCGATGGTCACCAGATCTGCATATGCTGCTGATATGATCAGATTGGTGTGTGAGCCTCCGGGGATCTATCTCTTCTCTCGCTGACCTTAGGAAACTCCTCCCACGCTTCAGATCGTTTATTGTGTGTTACCGCCTTCTTGGCTGTGAAGCAATCTTGGTGGGCTCTTAACTTCATAGAGGCAATGTCGTTCTCATATTACTTCTCTGTTATTCTTCTTCAGCTCACACACTCGTTCTTTGCTCTTCTGCCCCCCCCCCTTCTCTATTCTCTTCGGTCTGGTTTTTATGTGTTTTTGTATTGATGGCTGGTCCATTGAAACTATATACCTCTTTCCTGATAACGGAAACCTTATTCCTGCCTCTATGTACGTATTTCTGATTCACGAAATGCGTAATATTTCCCGCCCAGTTCACGTCACACGTTATGAGTACAAGGTTGGTACAAACTGTTTGTAATAATACGCAGGTTCAAGTATTGTATAAGGGCAATTAAAAAGAACTCTCTCTCAAAGGCCGACTGGTGTGGGAGTGTGTGGGAGTGTGGGTGTGGTAGTGTGGGTGTGTAGGTGATGACGGGAGTCTGGGATAATGCGGGGTGTCCAACATTATCCCACACTCCCACTTGGTGTGGGAGTGTGGGATGGAAGAGAGGTGGTTCCCCTGGTGCCAAAGTGGGAGAGGATGAGATGTGGTCCTCAGGCAGGGTACACGATGGCGCTGTTTGGTGGAAAATGTTTTTCTGGGGCGTAACACAATAATCCTGGTTGGAGGTACCAAGCCATTACCGTATCCTCACTTGGGTCAAGCCATTATCACATCCCCCCACGTACGGTCAAGTAGTTATGGCATCCCCACCTGGGTCAAGCCATTATCGCAGTCACACTTGGGCCAAGCTTCATTATGCAGGCACAGAAAGGAACAGTCTAACTGAACTAGAAGCTCTCACGCTTCAAGCTATCTCTATTTTGTTATATGTCTCATGGAACGTCCTTGTATAATCTATATGTATCTAACTGTCTCTCTCTCTCTCTCTCTCTCTCTCTCTCTCTCTCTGTAGGTTTACCTACTAACTGAGCAGACCACAGACCGCTAACAATGACTGCCACCTCGCGATAATTTGTTTTGATTTACTAACAAAAAGATAAGAATTATCTTGATTAAAAATTATATACTTAGCCTAGAAGGGTTTTTATCTAATATAAAGTCCACAGTATATACTGTGCGCTCGTCCTCGTATTGCAAGCGAGAAGTTGTTTGTGTCTATCTACTGGTTAATGAGCTCCAAGGGTTGTGAAGAGGGTGTTGTCATGCCGGGAGCGATGGTTGTGTTGGGGGAGGATGTAACGAACGCCAGCTTCGCTTTGGCAACCAATAACTTCGTTATTAACCTCGTTATTTTGTTTTTGAGCGTAGAGGTATAGGATATTTTCCTAGGTGAGGAGGTGGATGGTGTGCGGAGATACTGGAGCAGGAGAAGGCCGGAGGACTGAGGGCCGGATGGCAGAGTGGCATCGTTCGGAACTGATATATTACTCATGAAAATTGCATCCATGACGATATCTTTCTATTTCCTATAAGCTGAGGTCGACCTTGAGCGCTCACTTCATGTTATGAGCGTCCTCTACTGCTTCCATGTTATTGGATTTTGGCTTCATTGAAAACACATATATTTTTATGGGGATTTTCAGCCTCTGACATAATGTGAGGTAGATGTTTGTTTGTGCTCATTTAAACCATCACGCGACACAAATCTTATGTTAACACTAATTGTAAAAGTCAATACTAGACATGTCTAAGGTATATAATATATATGAGAGATGTTCAAACTCAAGTTCAGTCCTGGTAACTATACGTCCATTATTGTTAACTTCCTGGCCTCACCCGGGTCCTCAAATATAACTACAAGGCACAGAGATGGCAGTCAAATATTTCTAAAACCGTCCGAGTCAATGTTACATCCTCCAAGGCCTCGCTTGCCAACTTATCTGTTGCTATTACAGACGTGTCAAGTCCCACTAATGTCATGTTGAGAGAATTTAGTAATCTGGTTGACACCTCGTCGAAAGTATAGATATTTGAAAGTCCATAAATATACAAATCAATTATTTGCAAAGTATATTTTTGGCCGCATCCGATCCCTCGATCGTCGTCGACCGTGGGATCATATTATATTTGTATTAAGTAACATATTATATTTTGTATTAAGTAAACCATCCCCATGCAACCAATATAGCAATATGGCTCCCTTTGTTCAGCTCTTTACTGATCTCTGGTTACTCGATCTTTACCAGAAATATCAACTTGATTGTTAGAAAACCCAAATGAGTGATTGTACAATGGCGTCGCAGGTGTGCAGAACTAGTCTGCAGGGAAAAAGAGGAATATATACATAGCTGTATGCATGGCATTACTATGTATGGAGTTACTAACATAAGAGATTTAAGAAATCTCTAAATCAAGAAATTTTAGTCCTGTTGAAGCTGGGTTCCTGTTACATGTGCAGCGCTGAGTGAGTTTGGTCCAGGATAAACCCTTGAATCTGTTGATGATCTGGAACTCGTAGACTTTGCCAAGTGCTACAAATTGATGGTGTATTCACCATCAATTTGTTAAGCTTTTGTGATATAGTAACTAATGCTTTTTTTTCTACAATAGTTTGTTTCTGCTGCTGTTAATATAGTACTGTTATTGATGCTAATATTGGTATACTGTTCTGCTTCTGTTATTTGTTCTAGTACTCTCGTTATCACTGTACCTGCTACACTATGTGTTCACTCGACCCTCAAATTGTTCTCAAATATTCGACGATAACCAGAATTCCTCTGCGACAATAATTTGAGAACGAACGCACGAAAGCTAGAAGAACCGGCCCCTGGCGTAGGTGTTAGTCCTGTAGTGGGCACAACCGGACAATTACCTCGCCACAACACCGGGTCGAAGTTCGAAGCTCCTATAGGACGACGCTAGCGCGAAACGTAATGTAACGGAAGACTTTTTGTTGTTGTTATCAATAATGATAACCACTGAGCCACGACAGTTACTGAGTGATGACAGTTACTGAGTGATGACAGTTACTGAGTGATGACAAAAACTGAGTATTGACAGACCTTGATTGTTGACGAACACTTAATATTGACAGACACCGAGTGCTGAGAGCCAATGAATGATGACAGTCAATGAGTGTTGACTAAGAGTGAGTTATGACAGGCACTGAGTGTTGACAGTGAGTAGCGACAGACACTGAGTGAAGACAGCCTGGGAGTGCCTGTCTTACCTGGAGGAGGAGGAGGAGGAGGAGGAGTGGTGTGTGGCTCAGTAGCAGCGGCGGCACACGTCCTCTCACCACCAGGTCCAGCCGCGAACTCTCGCTCCTCTCCGGACGCTCCTGCCACTGCTGCTGCTGCTGCTCCTCCTCCTCCTTCTCCTGTTACTGGTACTCCTCCTCCTCCTCCTCTTCCTGCTGCTGCTCCTCCTCCTTCTCCTGCTACTGGTACTCCTCCTGCTGCTGCTCCTCCTCCTCCTCTTCCTGCTGCTGATCCTTTTCCTGCTGCTGCTGCTGCTCCTCTTCCTACTGCTGCTGCTCCTCCTCCTCCTCCTTCTCGTGCTGCTGCTGCTCCTGCTTCTGCTGTTATTGCTGTCACTTTTCCAGTTTTCTGTGCAAAGAGTCAGATCTACAATACAGATCCACTTGACTTTGGTGTAAGCGAGGCAGCCTAGTGACGTGTGAGGCTACTAGGCTGCCCCAGACCTAACTATATACACCTTCTCTCTGTATTACATCTCTCTAACTCCCTTTGTTTTGACAAACTGTCATGTAAAGAAATAGATTAATGAAATGTCTTGCTGCGACGGCAGACCAATACGGCCAACACGGTCTGAGGTGTCGTAAATCACAGGGTAAGTTTGCTAGGTATGAAGACCATTAACAACATCATCAAGAGGAGCCTCGCCACAGCCCGCTGTCCAGCAGAGAGAGAACCACCGACGGCGCTCTGAATCATCCAGACGGGGTCACCATGCTTCCTTGGAGGGATGGCAAGCTGGTGGTGTGGGACTATTCATTGTATCCACACAGGCCAATGCCTTCCTTCAACACAGTGCAATCGAAGGCGGGGGGGGGGGGGGTGGCGTTCCTTCTTTCAGGGGAAAGGCAGACAGCCATCAAATACAGTCGTCTGGCATACTGTTACAACTTTGTTTTAATTGGCTCGGAAACCCTCGGTTCGTGGGGGAAATGTGCGTTGAATTTCCTGAAAGATATGGGCGACAAACTAATCAGTGTCACAAAAGACCAAAGAGTATTAAGTTTCTTGTTTTAGCGTCTCAGTGTTGCAGTTCAGAGGGGAATATCTCGGCTGCATTTTTGGGCAAACGTCCAACCTTGGAGAGGTTCAAGGAGGTGTTTCATTTGCAATAGCGGTCAAATTGGGTTGTGACATCTAATAATGAATTATTTTGATTGTTTGTTGTTGTTGTTTAAGATTTGCTACCTGGAACAAAACGTTCCAAGTAGCACGGGCTATGGTGAGCCCTAATAAAAATCATCTTAAATTATTTTGGTGTATTTTTTCATTTCACTTGTAAGAGTTATGTCATGACTAAGTTAATGCCACATAATTTGTAATCACGTAATCAGTACAATACAATTTGCAATCAAATAGAGGTGGTAAAGGAAGCAAATACTGAAGATATCAGAGACAAACAACAGATGTTCTCTGAATGCTCCCTATTTGCTTCTCCGAGGCTAAGGGTCACCACAACTGCACCAGAGGTGCAGTTGTGGTGTACCCTGCACGAAATGATTCTCTTTAATAGATACAGATATGGAGATAGACAAGTAGCGAAAAATTGTGTTGACGGAAGTTAAAGAATGCTGACCAAGCTAATTCCAAGGATCAGATCTCGTACGGTGACAAGTGAAGGGTATTGGATCATATCTGTTGAGAGAAGTATTTCAAAGGAAGATATGATTGAAAAAAGATTTATTGAGTGAATGGCATTGACAAGGGGGCTCTGAATACATTCAGATTTGATATATTTATATTTAATTTAAATTATAAGTAATCTTTGATCTGGGACCCCTGCTCTCCCCCTCCCCCCCCCTTACCTTTTACCCATGAACTTCTTGGGGGGAGGGGAGGGTTACCCATGAACTTCTTGGGGGGGGGGGTTAAGGGGGAGGGTTACCAATGAACTTCATGGGGGGGGGGGGGTAGAGGGGATGGTGTTGCTCTATTGCTAACGATGGTCGTTCGGTCGTGCTGGGAGCGTCAGTGATTGGCAGATGATGGCTGGATGAGTTATGATGAGGAACGTGGACTTATCTCCCCACCAGACACGTCCAGGGTCATGTTGTAGGTCGTCAGGGACGGTGGCTGGTGGACGGTGGCTGGTGGACGGTGGCTGGTAGACGGTGGCTGGTGGACGGTGGCTGGTGGACGGTGGCTGGTGGACGGTGGCTGGTAGACGGTGGCTGGTGGACGGTGGCTGGTGGACGGTGGCTGGTGGACGGTGGCTGGTAGACGGTGGCTGGTGGACGGTGGCTGGTGGACGGTGGCTGGTGGACGGTGGCTGGTTGACGGTGGCTGGTTGACGGTGGCTGGTAGACGGTGCCTGGTGGACGGTGGCTGGTGGACGGTGGCTGGTGGACGGTGGCTGGTGGACGGTGGCTGGTGGACGGTGGCTGGTTGACGGTGGCTGGTTGACGGTGGCTGGTTGACGGTGGCTGGTAGACGGTGCCTGGTGGACGGTGGCTGGTGGACGGTGGCTGGTGGACTGTGGCTGGTGGACGGTGGCTGGTGGACGGTGGCTGGTGGACGGTGGCAGACAAGCAGAAATGCAACAGGTTCGCTGAAAGAGAAATATCAACATGAAAGGCCCCAGACTTTTCAACACACTCGCTCTACACACACAGGTCCTAACTGGCCCCAACCTCTCGCGGTCTTCAAGAGAACACTCGATAAACACCTTCGAACAATACCTGATCAACCAGGCTATGAATCATACGTCAGGCTGCAATCAGCTACGTCCAACAGCCTGCTTGACCGGACCACCAACCAGGAGGCCTGCTCAGAGACCGGGCCGGGGAACGTTGGTCCCTGAAACGAACAGTAGGTAGACAGATAACAGTTTATAAGGTAGGAAGTGCTACGAGGGTCTCAATAACAATAACAAATGTGGAGTGTGAAGTTTCGGAGCCCATACACTTTAATAAATACATATTATGCCGCTATGATGATGGAAAGATGTACGGGTTTCGTAAGTGAAGGCGTGCATGAATGATAAACCCGGGTCCTGGTGTGGTGGGAGAAGACGTCAGCTGCGGAGCTTTAAACAGTTTACAATCAGAGTTAAATGTGTCGCATATTGATCAGTTTACATTCTTCTGCTCAAGACAAGTCCCTGATGAGGCTCACATTGTAGAGAATTAACTCACATATGTAGGGGTCTCTCTCTCAAGCACACACACACACACACACTGGTAGATGTGGACTGGATTGGGGCTGGATGGTAGAGCGACGGTCTCGCTTCACGCAGGTCGGCGTTCAATCCCCGACCGTCCAAGTATTTGGGCACCATTCCTTCCCTCCTGCTCCCATCCCTAATCCTTATCCTGACCCTTTCCCAGTGCTATATTGTCGTAATGGCTTGGCGCTTTCTCCTGATAGTACCCTTCTTGCCATATGAAAGTTACCAATTTGAAGAAAAAAAAAATATTCGTGTACTTCTTTGAATATATATAATTTCATAATAATTAAATGTCTATACTGACAACATTTGCTTATTTCGCAAATAGAGTGGTAGACGGTTGGAACAAGTTAAGTGAGAAGGTGGTGGAGGCCAAGACCGTCAGTAGTTTCAAAGCGTTATATGACAAAGAGTGCTGGGAAGACGGGACACCACGAGCGTAGCTCTCATCCTGTAACTACACTTAGGTAATTACACGGGTCCACGGGGCCGGCCGGCTGAGCGGACAGCACGCTGGACACGTGATCCTGTGGTCCCGGGTTCCATCCCGGGCGCCGGCGAGAAACAATGGGCAGATTTTCTTTCACCCTATGCCCCTGTTACCTAGCAGTAAATAGGTACCTGGGAGTTAGTCAGCTGTCACGGGCTGCTTCCTGGTGTGTTTGTGTGTGTGGTGTGGAAAAAAAGTAGTAGTAGTTAGAAACGGTTGATTGACAGCTGAGAGGCGGGCCGAAAGAGCAGAGCTCAGCCTCCGCAAGAACAAATAGGTGAATACAAATAGATAAATACACCCATACACAGTTTCAAATGTAGATTTGATAGAGCCCAGTAGGCGCAAGAATCTGTACACCAGCTGATTGATGGTTGAGAGGCGGGACCAACGAGCCAAAGCTCAACCCCCGCAAACACAACTAGGTGAGTACACACACACACACACACACACACACACACACACACACACACACGCACACACACACACACACACACACACACACACACACACACACACACACACACACACAGAGTGGATCCAATAGTCTGTTGCTGTTGGGCATTCTTTGTTTAAGCTCTGTATTGTGAAATCTGTGATGATTAGAACACAAACATGAAGTCGTTCTGAAGTGTTCCTTCATACAGTGCTCTCTCAACTGGTGAGAAATTGTGGATCAGGACATGTGGGGGGAGGGGGGACGAGGGGGGGGAGCTGGTGTTGAATAATTGTGGTGGTGGTGATTGTTGTTGAGAGGGGTGGTTGTAAGGGGTGGTTGTAAGGGGTGGTTGTAAGGGGTGGTTGTAAGGGGTGGTTGTAAGGGGTGGTTGTAAGGGGTGGTTGTGAGGGGTGGTTGTGAGGGGTGGTTGTGAGGGGTGGTTGTAAGGGGTGGTTGTAAGGGGTGGTTGTAAGGGATGGTTGTAAGGGGTGGTTGTAAGGGGTGGTTGTAAGGGGTGGTTGTAAGGGGTGGTTGTAAGGGGTGGTTGTAAGGGGTGGTTGTAAGGGGTGGTTGTAAGGGGTGGTTGTAAGGGGTGGTTGTAAGGGGTGGTTGTAAGGGGTGGTTGTAAGGGGTGGTAGTAGGTGCTGTTTTATATTTTGCAGAAATATTCGAGCTCGAGCCCTAAGCCTCTGCCAGACACACTAAGCGCTACTCATTACTTAGTCGGAGGATGGGTGTTTATAACTTTTATGTTGACTTCAGTAACATTATGCACGATATGTGATCAAAACAACTTAAATCTCTGTTGTAAACTTATTTGGTTGATAACTCTGCACTGTATTAATTTTCTCGTGGTCTGTCGAGCATGGTGGTTGTGGTTGTGGGTGGTAGTAGGTGGGTTGCAAGTAGTGGTTGTGGGTGGTTGTATGTCGTGGATTAGGGGGGGGGGGATGGTTGTAAGTGGTGGTGGCGTTTAAAGGATATTTACTCTGATGTACAGTTCTCAGAACACAACACAACATGAACAGAAAGCAACAACATACAACTCGTCCATTATAAACGATATATTCTATTGTCTTGTAAACTGGTCACTAGATCACAACTACACCAGTTATAACCATTTACTTAATACAATATATTACTAAATACAATATCTCAAGCAATTTAATAATTAAATTTCGTTGTCTGTAAAATATAAGTGCAGTTGAAGCATAAGAGGAGTGGGGGAAATGGTAATTTAATAACAAAGATTAAGATTGAATTGATAAGATTACGAGTATGTAATATTGACCAAGGTTAACAAGACTTATTTATACATATTTATGTTTAATAACTTCCTGTCTTGGTAACCACTGTCATCAACTTGACCCCTTGACCACCCTCCTTGGTGCTCGAACTGGACGAACTTGTTTTGACCACGACTCACTGGGCAAAACAAGAAGGAAAAAAAAAGGCAAAATGAAAAACGGAAATTAAAGGGAATACTTCACACTTGGCACGGGAAACTATACCGTGTT